>NW_023461151.1:0-6723 GCF_013731165.1 Rhagoletis pomonella | reverse complement strand
TTTAATGCTTGAAATACAATACCGGCGAACGGCAAACTTCGCCGAATTGGGCGATGCTGTCGTTCACCGTTCGCCGAGCTATTTCGCCTACTTAAACAGAATTAGAGCGGTAGCGAAAACAGCTGATCCCATTTGGTCGCCTTTATAATTTGGGTGACCATATTTAGAAAAAACTAAACCATATTTAGAAATGAGGAAATGATAACAAATATAAATTTAAAACAAAGAAAGATTATTATAAATAATTTGTTTCAAGCCAGATTTAATGAATCCACAACTATATTTTTCAAACAACAAAAAAAAAATCGTGTTTAGGTTGTTTTCTTTAAAACTTTGAAAGCAAAAAACAAATACGGCCACCTTTGGCACGCACAGCTGTCATCGCCCAGCAGGGCGATAGAAATAAATCTATCGCCATGAAACGCCGCCAAGCAAACTTCGCATTTCGCTTTGGCTGTGTTCAATTTCATATGCTTGCGGGTG
Organism: Rhagoletis pomonella; assembly: GCF_013731165.1. Taxonomy (NCBI): domain Eukaryota; kingdom Metazoa; phylum Arthropoda; class Insecta; order Diptera; family Tephritidae; genus Rhagoletis; species Rhagoletis pomonella. The sequence continues at coordinate 6,240 of NW_023461151.1, read as the reverse complement.
TTCTAATTTTGACAACCCGATTTTCGCTGTGGTGAGTTCGCCGTTCGCCGGCATTGTATTTCAGCTATAATGAGAGCACCAAAACTCCTCACGGCAAATATAGAGAACCAAAACGACCGGGTACACAATTATCGATTGACTTCATCGGAAAGCTGCCCATGTCTAAAAATCGTAACCAATGGATCTTCGTAGCCATCGACTGTTACTCGCGATATGTCATGAAAAACGCAAACGCCATATCCGTAGTCAATTATCTTCGACATATATTCACGGTGAATGGCTGACCTGAACTCATTATATCAGATAATGGTGCTCAATTCATCAGTCAAACATTCGCAAAGCTTTGCGCCGATTATAACATCAAACACATGAAAACGCCTTTGTGCCATCCACAAGCCAATCAGGTCGAGGCGACAAACAAAAGCATTAAACTTGGATTACGTGCTCACATGGCTGACCTTCTTGAACATTCCTCTTGGGAAAACCATCTTTCTCGTGTTATTCATGACATTAACACTTCAGTGCATTCAGCCACGGGCTACACGCCATATTTCCTGCACACTGGTCGTGAATATGTGAAATATTGAAACGAATATAAATTATAATAATAATTATTATTGGATGTAAATCCATACCATACACAGGATGTGGAACAGCGTAAAGTTCTGGCTGATGAAATTCGAGACAAACAGTTCGAACAATATCAACAAACCGCACATCGGGCATTGACCCGCAAAAGAGAACGCCATTTGGAGATAGGCTCGGAAGTGTACATTCCCAATCCTAAACAGTATGTGGCCGGAGAGGGCTATGCACAAAAACTAGCCCCACCAAAAACTAGAGCCTATGTTTCACGGAAACTTGGTTCGAGTTCATATGAACTGATCGATGCTAGACACCGAGCGCTTGGCAATTATTCCGCCGATTTAATCACAACACGTTAACTCAGTCAGTACATTCGCCTTCTCAAGAATTTCGATGAATATATGGCGGGCCTCCATACTCCATTGATTCTGCCTTATTACAGGGTACCCGGCTTGAATAAATTAGTTAAGTTTAGTTTTGTTATATTATATCCTCAGTACATTGCGAGTAAATCGATCAAAGCAAACAAGAAAAGATTCATAACCAAATCATTTACCAATGCCTTTCATCTACCTTACATGTGTACATACATATGCGCTCAGAGGCGAACTGAACCAGTCAGGATGGGGTTGACGAAGATCAGGTAGAACGATTTCGATATAAGGGGTCTAACGTCCATATCAAGACTAAACGCTCCACAGGTTTTTTGTTAACGTGTCGCTGAAGATGCGAGGGGGATAATGATCTATTATTTTTATTGGCCAAATAATAGACGTAAGAACGATTATGAAAAATGTTAACATAACAAAACTGTCAAAGCTAAACTTCAAAATGGGGGGATTGCCAGATGAATGTACGTAACCAATAGTTATTCAAGACACGAACCATTATACCAGTATAGACACGAATTGATATGGCCACTATGAAAACGCCCACACTGACATACGATAAAAGAATCGGTGGTCACATACCACGAGGCCTTAAAAAATATATTTCCTTTTTTCCGAATTGGACACGGAGCGTACCACACTCATCAGCCCTCGCAAGAACGGAATTACAACCAAATAATTTAAGTGTATTAAAAGTGGAAAGTGGAATCGACTGCGTCCAAGCAAATATAGGGAAAAATGCTGACTGTAAAAAACCTTTTTTTCTTGTATCGAGTTAATAGAGGCAAAAGGTGCCGTCACATTCCTTCCGGCAAATCCCCAGCCATGTTGTTGCGTAGAATAAAGAAGGTTGATTCACGCGTTTGGGCACAGTAACCCAAAATCTTGTGTAAATTCATAAACAGTACCCAAAACTTACTTTGCCTACAAACCTATAAATTGAAAAAGAAGCGGCCAAATTTGGTCGGAAGACTAGTAGTGGCAACACTGGTGACTACCGCCTACGACATTGCCCTGTAAAAGTAATCGCCAAGGCGAATTAATATAAGGTGATAGCAGGAGTACAAAAACCAAAATTTGCATGTATTTTGTTTTTGCTTTGGCGGCATAAACTGTCAAAATCTGTAAGTGTGTGTAGAAATTCAAACAAAATTTTTCAATTTGATATCAGAAGCCGTGCGGCGAAACATACACAAAATCAGCTGAGCTAGTAACACCACCTTATATAAATTCGCCTTCGTAATCGCTGAAATACACTGCAAGTAGTCGCTCGGTAATAGAGAATTTACATCAGGCGATTTTTCAGGCGATTTTTAGTTGAAAGCAACAATCGCCAGGGCATGAATCACTTGGGACGACAATCGTCTGAACGATCTCGTGTCGAGATTGTCTTGCTTCATAAAAATCAAAAATTGTTTGATCCTTTGTGCGATATCGTCAACTCGATTCCAGTTTTGATTCACGTAATTGTAACAGGATCACGTAACAGCAACATAAATGCATAAATCAGTGTTTTGACAACATCGTTTTGTCTATCGTTCGAACGAATACCGTTTCAAAGTTACGTGATTCATGCCCAGGCCTTTCAACTAATCGCTTTCAATGAAGTTGGTCGGCTGCCTACTTTCGTTCAACTTTTGGTTCAACTAATCGCCTTTGAAAGTTGAATCATGTAAATTCCCTTTAATTGACAGAGTTTACCAGGTAGCTACCGATCATCAGTCCTGAGGGTCACATCCCGTTCTGCGTTATCGTCAAGTGATAAGAATAACACCTTCACACCGCATTTATTTCGGTGTTAATTTTATACTTTTCACTTCATTTCACGATAACGCAGAACGGGAATTGACCCTCTGTAGTCGCTCCCCCGTATTGCAGGGAAGTTTCAGATCCGTTATCCATGGCAGTGATGGGCGAAATTGTATTTACTAAGTATTAAATACTAAGTACAAAAGTATTTAGGTATTTTGTGTTGTTGTAAATACCAAAGTACTATCTACTTAGGTATTTAGGAGCTGCTAAATACCCAAGTACTATTTATTTATTTATTTATTTATTATTATTATTATCAACAAACAGGACGCTTACAGACTATATGACAAATATATACATAGAATAAGGGAAACCCTTATGACAAGTGCCTTATGAGTAAATTCTTAAAAGTAAACTTTGAGTAAGAAAAATCGAAGTCTATAGATGAAGAATAAGCATTAAATTGGGAGAGTCCTCCTTAAAGGAGCATTCATACCATAAACAGTTTTAACAACACCCACAAAAAACAATTCATTACAACGAAGAATACGTGAGGGAACATTAAAACGAATTTTCATAAGGAGGTGCGAGCAATCTACAGAGCCTACAATTATGTCAAAGACAAAGCACATCGATAACAAAGTACGCCTGGACTCTAAGGACATGAGATTTATCAACAAACAACGAGAACGATAGGACGGAATAGGGTCTACAAATTTCAACGGACGCAAAGCAAAGCGTATAAAAGCCCTCTGAACATACTCCAATCTGTTCACATGAACTGTATGAAAAGGTCTCCAAACAAATACAGCGTATTCTAACCTCGACCGAACTAAAGACGAATACAACAGTTTGAGAGTATAAGGATCGGAAAATGACGAGCAGTTGCGACGAATAAAGGCCAACATCGCGAATGATTTAGAAACAATAAAGTTTATGTGGGTGGTGAAGGTGAGCTTGGAGTCAAAATAAACACCCAAGTCTTTAAAATCAGTAATTGATTTTAGCGGGACATTCGAAAAACAGTAAGAGGTTGGAACAATACTACTCACTTTTGCAAAAGAGGTATAATGACATTTACCAATATTGAGGGACAAACGATTACGCGCACACCAACAGTACAAATTGTCAAGCTCACCCTGGAGAATCAATGAGTCTTCTCTATTTTTAATTTCATAGTATATCTTCAGGTCATCCGCATATAGAAGAAACTTACACTTTGAGAAACAGGAAGATATATCATTAATAAAGATAACAAATAATAACGGACCTAAGACACTACCCTGGGGAACATTAGAGGAGGAGACAAAAGAATAAGACGATACATTATCAAAACGAACAACACAGCGTCTGTTATACAGATAGGATGTGATTAACTTCAGAAACTCTGAATGAAAGCCCAGGCCTTCAAGTTTAGCTATCAATATTCGATGAGGCACCCTGTCAAAAGCCTTAGAGAAATCGGTATATATAGCGTCAATTTGGAATCCCTTTTGAAAGGTTTCCAAACAGTCCTCTGTAAAAGCAGCTAAATTGGTTAACGTACATCTACCCGGCACGAACCCATGTTGGTTGGGACATAATAAATGTTTAACAGCAAAGTAAATTTTATCTATTACTATGGAGTCAAACAGTTTTGAGACAGTGGTAAGCTTAGAAATCGGCCTATAATTCTCAATACAATTTTTGTTACCACTTTTAAGAATTGGCGTAATAAAAGTCAATTTCCAGTCATCGAGGAAAACTCCGGCAGATAGAGACATGTTAAAAATGTGCCTCAAAGGCGCAATTAGTGAAGGACAACTTTTAAATAAAATAACCGAGAGGCCGTCTACATCAGTGTTAGTGGATAGTTTAAGCTGGTTAATGGCATTAGCTACATCGTCTGTCAACTTTAATTTCCCGAAGTTAATGGGAGTATCTAAATTTGACAAAAGATCTTCAGGAATAAAATCATTATCAGAATTACCTGAAATAAAGTTGGAAGAAAAAAAATCAGCAAAAAGATTAACAGCTTCGGAGATGAAGTTGGCTGACACCCCGTTAAGCTGGACCGATGCAGGTATATTAGAGCAATTTTTCTCTGATTTAATATAACTCCAGAAGAACTTGGGATTAGATTTAATATTGCTCTCTACGCCGCGAATATAATTCCTATACAAAGATTTATTGAGCCTGTTAAATTCAGCTCTATAAAACACGTAACGCTCACGCAAATTAACATCGTTGGAATGCTTTTGTCTTTTGTAGAACTTATTCTTCTTATTCCTTATACGTTTGAGTTCTTTAGTAAACCATGGACGCTTAGCGGTTTTCGAATTAAGAATTGGGATGTGACCCACACAAATATCACAAAGTTTAGACTTAAAAATATCGTAGCAACCAGTTACATCCACATTTCCAAAGAGCTGGGACCAATCCAAATCAAACAAATTATTCAATTCAGCAAAATTACAACAAGAGTAGTTGAAAGCAACCGTCTGACTAGCAGTCGGTAATTCAAAATATTGGTAAAATTCAAACTCCAAAACCATAGGGCTATGATGCTGATTTGGAGGGGAGATGTAACTGGCCGCATGAGAGAGCTTGAAATTTATATTAGAGCTAATAAATATTAAATCTAAAATTCGGTTTAACTCATTAAAAAAACCATTGATTTGAAATAATTCAATACATAATAAATTTCAATTAAATATGATTCAGATAAAGTTGTAACATTTGATGGGGTGAGGAAAATATTGTTATCAATAAAGCTCCAGGAAATATTACATAAATTAAAGTCACCTAAAACACAAAGTTGGCTGTTTCCAATTTTCTCGTGGAGTGCCAGTATATTGTCAACATGTGCCTTGTATATGACATCACAGCTGCCCGGCGGAATGTAGGACACATAAATGTACAGCACACCACAGGTGCCATGTAATTTTACACGAAGCTGATCCAACAGGGAGTTGGCATCTAGCAGCGGATAAAAAGAAGCTCGAAGATATCTGCGCGCAGCTATCAGTACACCACCACCCCTACTAACACCAGTTTTAGCAAAATCTCTGTCTTTGCGAAAAACGTCAAAGAGAGCTGGATTAAAGAACTCCGCATCGAAAAAGTTAGCATTCAGCCAGGTTTCTGTCAGAACGAAGCAGCCATAATCCAATTGTGAGCTGAGAATGTAGACAGATTCGGATTTTGTCCTGAGTCCCGAAGTATTTTGGGGATAGATACTTATTTTCCGATCACCAGAGGTGGAATGACTTTTTACTTCTTGGGCTGCGGCTGGGCATCTTTTTGAAAAAAATCAAAAGGCCGGACAGTAACGTTGGAGGGCCAAATATCCGATGACAGATGTAGGTATTTATTTTAAATAACAAAACTTATTTTATTTTCTGTTGTACACAATTTGAGAAAAGTTTGAATAATAATGAAAATTTTCTGCTTGATTGACGAACCACAAAAATCACATAAATCCAAAATTTCCAAAATTACAAAGTTGAAATGAACACAGTACAATAAAAGGTAA
>NW_023461150.1:12665-28525 GCF_013731165.1 Rhagoletis pomonella | reverse complement strand
CCAAAACCACTACTCTGGGAGTAAAAAATAAAATGAATTCATGAATACGCAATAAACAACTTTTAAGTACACTTTAATATATAACACATTTTTATTTAGCAGCCTTAGATTTGCCAATAATTAGTGTTAAATTTTTTGAGTATTAATTAAAAGAAAAAATAAATACATAGATATTTCAAACTTTCGAATATAAATTTAAATTCATTTTTCATTAAGTGTTATTAAAAGGAAAAGGTTTCAGGTACAATAAATACTATATTTTTATCTTTTTTAATAATATGGAATATGCAAAAGGAAATATTTTAGTTAAAAATAAAATGAATTCTTTAGATAATTTTTGAGTGAACTAAAATAAAAATAAAAGTTTTCATTAAAATAAATTAAATTCATTAACTTTGCACATTTCAATCTATTATTTTTAAAAATAAAAAAAATAATAATAATAATTAATGTTTAAAATTTGAGATTTGGATAAGAATAAAATAAATAAGTAATTCAATCAGTTATTAAATATTCTTAATTTTTGTCTATATTTTGGCTTGTTGATTGATAATAGAAATTTATCAAATAATTATATTAATAGTGTAATTAAAGTCAAGAATAATTGAAAATGAGCAATAATAACAAAATAATGATGTAATTAAAACTAATGAATTAATTCAAATTTTTTTTAAGTAATTAATTCTTAATCATTAAAATGGTGGTAATATCGGTATTTGATCATTAAACGGTTATCCAAAACAACATGCCTTAATTAATAATCATTATGAGTATTAATCATTATTTAACCGGACTAGTATAACTGAATACGTATTCGATTTAATGGTTTACAATATACCCAAATAAAAGTTATAATATTTTGTGTACATTATTGTATTAAACTGTTGAAGTTAAATAAAACAGGGCCTGAATAAATCATTTTGTACTTGGTACAAGTCTGGTCATTTTCGAACTAGTTCGGTTTCAGTCAGGGAATTCTAGTTGTAAACTACTATTTTTCCTGACTAGTTTTGGATTTCACTGCAGGGAAGTTGTTAGCAGGCGCACATTGTACCGTGGCCTTGCGCGGCTGAGTTCCACGCCGTCTTGACGCCTGACAGGCGAACGTTAGTAGTAAAGGTAATTTTGTTTGCTGTGCTTATTTCAGTTTTTAACATGTTGGTTGACTATTTTCTCTTCTGAACTTAATTTTTTTTTACTTTTCGAGAGGGGTACCTATGAAGAAAAAGTTCTAAAATGGTTGGAAGAAATATCGTTGAATGAAAGCGATAGTGAGGACAATTTGGAAGAAGATTTCAGTGAATGGGCCTTATGAATATAAAAAACTAAGCAGTTGCTTTTTGTTAAGATTTCAAACCTTTTGCTTGATTATTCAAATAAATTTACGTAAAAGGTCTGAAATTTGAAGAAAAATAAATCGCTTAGTTTTTATTCATAGGGCCCAATCATTTGTAGGTACAAGTCACAATAGAAAAGATAAACAATTAATTCCTTGTCAGTGTGAAAGTAAATACGAATACCTTTAAGATAATTTATGGATTGTTTGAGTTCGTTCGCTTTAAAATATTTATTTTTTTATTTTTTAAAATGACCCCTTTCAAAAAGATGATAAAATAGGTGTTATTTTTCAATTGGGATTATTATTATTAATATTAAAAAAAACACATATGAAACGTATGCTTTGTTTCAATAATAATTTATCATCCATATAACAGGAATATGCCACAGCAAAGCGTGGCAGGGCTCAGCTAGTTTTGTATAAGAATTCTGTGTAAAGTTGGTGTGGGAAAATAACCAATGTCAATTACACTTCATTTTGAAACCTACAATAAACGTTTAAAAATTTTATTCAACATGCTCATTTTTTCTAAAATACAAAACGATGAATCCTAAGGCCCGTCCACATACAACTTTGGCGTTGCGTTGGCGCTGGCGTCGCTTTGACAGCAGCGCCAGGAACGCCCGTGCTTGCTGCAATGAACGCTAAAGCAGCGAATACTTTGGTCACTAAATCAACATACTAGCGGCAGCTAAATCAAAATTTTATATCAATAATTGCATTTAAATATTTATTTAATATTTCTTGCCCGCATTTGATTAAAAAGGAAAATTAGATGACATAATTTTGATTATTTGGAACAGCCGACAAAAGACGTGCGCGAAAAGTTAAGAGATCTTTCTGCGTTGTGTTGGCATTGGCGTTGCCCAACTTTGGTTATGTGGAAGCTTTCATATAAATGCATGTATTCATAGTCAGCTGTCGAAGCGACGCCAGCGCCAACGCAATGCCAAAGTTGTATGTCTATAGATTGTCCATTAAAACTTAGAAAAAATTCTGATTTCCCGAATTTTTCCTTATGTGGTCCAGAATACCCATCGCTTATCTATTTATTTATGGTTTTTCAAAATAATTCAATGAATATCATCAGAGAACGAGCCAGAGAACGCAAGAAAACAATAGCGGACGTTTGGGTATCGCTTAGGTTTCGCTCATACAAATTAACGAAGCACAACAGATTCAAATCCTTTAGAATCATTTTGAAGAGTATTACCGAATCGCGATTTACATACCGTACCTAGAGCTTTTCATTACGCATTTGCAATAGCAGCCGAATGTCAGAAAATGAACAGAGAATGCTGCCTTATTACTTCACCTGTTTATTGCGCCATGTGAACGACCTATCACAAAGAAATGTTTTTACCATTACATACATTGGCGTACATTTTATGTTATTTTGTTTTGTTTTTTTTTTCAAAGTATTTACAAATTGTTAGCTACTTGATAGCTTTTGAATAAATCTGGATGTTGAAGCCATTATGAAAAATGTATGTTTGTTTAAAAATTACAATAATAGTTTGGACAGACAGCCGAGTTTTGCTTCTTTGTAAAAATTAATTAAAAGACGTTATTTGATCAAATATATAAATCGATTTTGGAAGGTCGATTCATTTTATTTCGACTTGAGTCGATTCAAAAATAATTTTTTTTATTTCGTTCCGGCATCTCTAGGCTAAACTCCAGATGGTTTTTACTCCATCTTGTCACAATTTTTTGCAGTGGGCTAAAGCTTCCCGTTTTCCGTCACAATTCCAGTTATCTTACGTGTAATTTTATGTATAAATTTACTATAAACTTTTTATTTCATTATTGTTATTGAGCTTTGTACCACGAATATGTTTATTAGGAAAGTGGAAAGGGCAACAAAGTCTAAGCGGTAGAAGTTTACTATAAACAATTTTCTTATTTTTAGAGACCTATTTTGTTGGATTTTTTCGTATATTTTTTAGTGCTTTAATTACTCCTATTGTGGGTATTCTTACCGAACGAAGGAGCTTATATGTTAGTAACATTATACTTCTTTCTTAAATTTCAAAAGATGAACGTTTGAATGGACACAGCCAAGCGGCTTTGGGCGCTGTAACCGAACCGACATCAAATCCAAATTGACAAAGGGAATCAGCACAGTTGTGTATAGTGGGTAGGCCCACCATGTTGCAAAGAGCCAGTGGCCGTAAACAAGAGCAGTACAACATATATTTACACTATAATATGCTCGCCGCAAAAGTAATAACCAGGTCATCGACAATAACACCGACAACACCAGCGGCCGATAATAGTGACCTCTCCTGTGAAACCGAGGAGGATGATAGAGTAGACGCTGATTCGGCAGCGTGCGTAGAAGCGATAACAACAACTTCATTGTTTGAATCGGAAAAACGGCGGCGGGTTCAACCGCAACAAAGTCTTCAGCGATTAGCGCTTAAAAGTTGCGAAAAAAACAATTTTGAACATACGAGTATTAAAGGGAGATTGAAGTATGCGGAAGAAGAAACTGGTCAATTGCGGGAGAACGTGCTGGAGGTGGGAGACTGTGAAACCACACACAACTATTGCAACGATAACATTAGCGGAGATATGAACTCTACTAGTACAATACCATTAGTCACATCCATAAGCACAAGTGGTTCTATGCAAATAACATCCATAGACGGCTTCTTTAACCGCAAGCGTGGCAGACCACCAAAAAACCGTTTCGTTGAGATTTATAAAAACGTAAGTACAACCTAGGAGTGCTTCCAAGCTTTTCATGACATTCCAATTTCACTTGTGTAAATTTGTACACATCGTAACCTTAATTTGGAAAGGCCCTATCTAACATTTTTGAGTCTTTAAAGAGTAATTACAAAACAATATAACTTTATTTTTAATATTTTTATTGAACCACGATTGTTTATTAGGAAAAATTGAAAAAGCAACAAAAAGCGGTAGAAGTTATAGCACTATTTCGGAGATCACCACATCTCCTCATCAGACTTCTTTTTTCTAGACTTCAGCAGGGAACGAACCTGCGAATTCGATGTTCAAAGTCAGAAGCGTTAACCACTGAGCTATGTACATCCCGTAAACTCTTGTTGCTAATTCATTTTCCTTATTCAACCAACTACTATCAAGTGCAGCTGATTTGCCGCTATTTAAACTCGACAGCGTGGTTGTTGTTGTCAATTCTATCAAATAAAACACCTCTTTGAGGTGAACTTTTCGAGTGACGAAAGCTGAACGAGAAAAACAAAATTTATGATATCAATTTCGTGACGAAAATTATACGAATTTTTTAACTGCCTTGTAAACGTAGGGAAAATGTTTATTTGATATCAATTATTTTGGGGTAGCAAATTTAAATTCGGCGAAAATACAAACAACAATCTAAATGTTTTACTTTTCTCAAATTAATTTGCTAAAAATATTATCTAAATTTAAATTATGTATTCAAATCGATGTGTCCATTGAAACATAATATTTTTCGAATACGGAATAAAGCGAAAAAGAATGATCATATCCTTTGTATTCGAAAAAATAAAAAATAAATATGAGATATGATAAAAACTTATCAACTTGGTACCAACTTTGGATACAATAAACTGTATTAGTCTGATAGGGTGTGGGGCGCACACATGTGCTTGTTTAAGAAGTTTTACTTCTATCACGTGTACGGTGTTGCACTCGTGCCAATAAACTAATGCTTTTTTCTCAAGTAGTTTTGCTCAGTGGCAATTTATACATATGTATGTAAGTAGTAACGGCACATTGGGTGAACTAAATGCATTCATACATACATATTTATGTACAACTATAGGTAAATACCAGGTAGGTTAAGTGCGGGTGATAAACCCAGGTAGCATAGTAAAATACTGTGTACCTACATACCTGCAATTAAAATGGGGAAACATGTTACAAGTTGTGGTTTCCAAGACATGTACGAAGTGATTAGCATAGCTGCATCCTTCAACTTGTCAACTCGCGCGAAATTCCCCGATTTGCATGGAATTTTGATTTAATTGACAGTCGAGGAATGGGCGATTTTTTTCGGGGAACTGGGTATGTTATTTTTATATCTTAAAGTAACCAAATTATACGGATATGTTAATTTTTAACCATTTGACCCTTTTTGGAGTGACATTTTTTCAATTCGAATGGCAATATCACCACAACAAAAGTTTTCCCAGACATAAGCTGTATGCCAGATGAAAGCTAAGATTTTGGGCTAGATTTTTGGAAACATAGAATAAAATCGACTGACCAGTTTTTGAGAAAATGCCCGAAATCTATATTTTCAGCAGCCCGATTTTCAGGTTTCGGGCTATAACGTTATGACATATTTATATTTTATAAACGCAAAAGACAGCGTTAGATAGCTTGTTTTAATACCCTTCTACTAATATCCACGTCAATGACATGGATTGAGTGGTGGAACAAAACCTTTTTAGTTTTTATTGTACTTTAATTCCTGAAAGTTTGAAAAAAATTAAATGAAGGTACGTACAGACGCCACATACATACCAAAGCATCTCGTAGTTGAGACACGAACCAAAACACATTTAGCTCTATATCTTTCCAACTAGTAGCTGGAACTCAATATATAAGGTATCGTTTGTAAGGTATTGGCTTATAGAATAACACTAAGTTTGTTGGGTGTACCCACATACCAGAGCAGTGTAAGTGTGAAATCATTTTCAATTTTAAATCAACAATTTTTTTCTATCCAGTTTTCATTACTTATTCTTCGCTTACGATTGAGGTTTAAAATTTTTGAATTTTCCATTCTCTCAATGCAGTTATGAATTCACACATCAACATATTCATAGCAAGATTGAAAAAACCAATGCCCAATCAAAAAAAGGTTTAACACTGAATGAGTATTGAAAAGGCTGCAATCTTTTATGTGTGTGCATTCTTTAACTCAGTACCAATCATTAGTTCAAAGACACCCTGGTAAATAACTTTTTGATAAAAAGGAAGATTTTTGACAATTGCTCAATTGTAAAAATTCAAACCGGCGTTACCCAATTTAAGTTTTTTGGTAGAGGGGATTTTATATCATATGTTTGGGATTATATATAAAACAGTTGTATTAAAATTTACGTTTTAAATATAATTCATGTTTTATCTTGAAAATGTTTAAAATTTAAATTAAATTAGATAACTACTTCGCATAAGTTTAACATTTAGGTTGATAAAATTTTAGTGAAAATATTTTAAAAATCTTAGTGTCTTTAATAAAAAAATAGCTCATCATAAAAATTGTATCGCCGTTCGGCGTCGGCGTAAGTTTGTAGGTCCCTCCCATTTGTGTGACAGCAAAGGCGCACGCTACAAATCGGAGGAGAAGCTCGGCCAAAACGTAGCAAAAGTGTCAAGGCCAAAATATGATTATTATAAATAAATTTAGTTTCAAACAGGTCGCAACCCTCTTCAAACACCTCAAAAGTATTCCCAATATTATTTAGTTGTGAACTTACCATTTTTTACCAGAATTTCCAGATTTTACCGGAAATCATACTTGGTTTTCTGGCAACTGAGAGGACAAATAAGAGAGTAAGTAAGGTCATCTCTTTGTCAGAAGCTACCTGGTGGTAAATTATGGTAAATGTGTCAAAAGATCCGATGTAGTGTGTTTGACAACCAAATTGTAAACAAAAGAGAAGTGCACTCTGCTAATGCATGTTGAAAAGTAAATAATTCCTTGCTTGAGTGGATGCTAATGAGTTTTGGTTAAATTACAAAACGCTTAAAAAGGTATTAGCCGTCATTTTACGTTTAAAAACTTTAAAACTTTAACACATTACCACCCTATACTCTATGTATGATTGACCATTGAACTAAATCGTTGTTTATTTGGGTAAGATTAAAATATATTTTACTATTCAATATTGGAGTTGGTGTGAAACAAAAATTAATAATTTATTGTTATGTATGCAAATGAGAACTACAATTCTGAGCTTATTGAGCATCTCTTAGTCAAAAACAAAGGCAATTTTGCTTGATCAAGTTTCGAATCTAAGAAGAAAATGTTTTTAACAAACAAAAGGTTAATAATAAAATTTGAAGTATTTAAGATATTGCGTATGGTAGCATGAAACGTCACAATCTTCTTAATTGTCAGGCTGTTGATATGGCTACGAAAAAGTGACAATGGAAACACATAGCTGAAGATTTCATACTTACAGTGGGATAAACTTCAAACCTCTAATATAAATTAGTTAAATTTAGTTATTATTTTTTTTTAACAATTTTAAGTTTTCGTTTGGAATAGTTTTCATGAACTTATCTATTAGGAGATCTCTTTGGAAAATTACCGTACATCCGATATCTATTGAAATTTTGACATCCTCACTTTTTGGAAAAAGAAGTTCAAGATACAAGTTTATGTGCAAAAAATAAGTTAAACAATAAAAGTCTCCTTATTTTTATGGAACTTATAATAGAAAAATTTTTATTTCATTACCCAGACTTTATGAATAGCCTACTCTATAAGTAATAGTAGAAATTCCGAATTAGTAAGTTCAGTCAAGACGTCATTCAAAAGTTTTGAAGAAAATCACTTTTCTCTTTTGTGAAAATTTGGGACTATCTTATGCGAGTATTGTCGACAAAATGTTAGTCTATGAATGACTAAAAATTAACGAATAAATGGTTAATCGCGATTAATGATTAAAATTAATTAAGCGATCGCTGTGGTGTAGTGGTTAGAAGTGCGCACTACCATTCCGCAGGGTAAGCGTCCGAGCCCAGTTCCGGCCAACAAAAAAAAGAAAATGTTTTTTGTAATAGTGGTCGGCCCCCGGCAGGAGTCGGCGTAAAACTGTAGGTCCCTCCCCTTTGTGCGACAACATCAAGGCGCATGCCACAATCGGAGGAGTAGCTCGGCCAAACACTAACATATGTCGATGGTCCTCTGCAATAACGGCACAATTCAAAATTTCAGGTTTAGAAAAATACATAATTTGAAAGCTTACAGTATGACTGCATATAATCCGGAATAATTACGTTCCAAGACATATTATTGCTAAATTACGAAACAAAAAATCTTTAATTGGCTCTACTGAGATATATGAAATTTTTAGTTGTGTCGATATGTAAGCGCGTTTCTATTATTATTAGTAATCATCAATACAATTTCAAAGTACATAAACCCAGTCACAGCCCTTTTTTGTATTCGACGCTTCCAGAAATCACATAATACATAAAATAAATAAAAGCTGTTTTGATTAATATTACATAAACTGGAAACTGTTAAAAATAAGTGCGCTTGTGTACAGAGATTTTAGAACCTATTTAGTTCCTAAAATGTCTGTTTGCAACACATAACAATAAAAATGCACATCAAATTGCTAAGAATGATGAAGGAAATCGATTCAGACATGCCTGTTTAACTGGGCGTGCGTGCTCAAAACAAACACATGTTAATTAAGGAGCTATTCAAGTATTATGTAACCACCAGGGGAAAGCGGGGGTCTTGGTTTGGCAACGGGCAACATTTCTTCAAATAAGTAAAACATTAATTACACACGCACAAATTTTGCCTGCAATTTCCATCACAATTGAACACTGCACTTCACTCTCGTTTCGAATTTTTGGAAGCGTTTTTTAAGCTATTTAGTGGTTTAACACTTCTTGTGGGCACTTGATATTGTAAAAAAAATATGCGCAATTCGATCACTAACTACATTTTTTTGTAAAGAACGCCCGTTTGCTTTAAATTTGTAAAAATACAATTATTTTTTTATTTTGTTTACATCTGTCATTTGTTACAAATGAAGAAAAGTCCAAGAGTTGCCAAGTATAAATATCTCTATATCTATTTATTAAAATAATAATTTACAATAATAATTTATTTAATTAATACTTTACTAAAATACAAATTTGAAGTGCAAATACATTTGTAAAACTGTTTATCACAAAATGTTATTAATTGTTTGCAAGCATACTATAGTTTTCATGCATTTTGAGAATAAATAATCTAATATGTGTACATATATATCGTCGTTTAAAGTACAAAACCGCGTATCGTCATTCTGCAAAACCGTGTGACTGACATTGGCTGCCAAAAATTGGATTTGCTCACAAAAACTCTTGGCTCAATTCTTATCCAATCGTCCTGAAATATACTAGCCAGAATACGTTTGCTTTATAAAGAAGATAACCATTATGAAATATGGGTGACTTTACTCTATAGAAAATAATTTATGCAATTACGCGGTTTTGCATTTTCTTGATACGCGGTTTTGTACTTTAAACGACGATATGTATAGCATGTACTTACGGCGGCCGCCGTAGCAGAGTGATTACATCTGCGTACTTCCACTCCATAGGACCATGGTTAAATACCTGGTCAGATCATAGCCCAAAATAGCAGTCGTCCTTCGGCACGCAATGGCAAACCTTCGAGTATATTTCTGCTTTGAAAACTCTTCTTAGAAAATCAGAACTCATGCCTCAAGTTTGAGCAGAAGTTCGGCCAAACACTTAGAAAAATATTTTAGCACCAAATATTTATTTGTTTACTTATTTTAAGGGAGATGGCAATCTTCTGGTTTCACATTTTGAGTACAAAAATTTCAACCCTGATACAACAAATAGTATTAGTACTGAATGATAATGACAGATTGCATTCCCATAAACGTCCAATCATACATGATTGAGTTTTTTTTTTGCATTCACATTCTCTATGTGAATGGGTGTCAACCATTCCATAACACACTACATATTTTGTGTTTACAATTTGTAACCAATCTCAAGAGTGGTTGTTAAATTTTTTAAATCAAACAATCACATTTTTGAAACGAAAAAAATGAGAATGCACACTCAATTGATTCAATCATTACACAGCTCTGCCACATACCCCCTTTAAACCGGCAAAAGCAAAAAAAACGTTTTTTGTTTCGCAACACTTTAACCTAATTTTTAAGAATCCGGTTAATCGTTTATGAATCTTGAATACATTTTCTGGACACGCTCTGCAAGACCTTTCCAATGATATGCAAACATGTCGATTGGACGTCTGAATAAAAAATTCCAAATCTCGTGTATTAATAAGCGAGTGCATGCTACTGTGGCTGCTTTCGTCACTTGCGCGCACTGCCTTGCGCTGTGATATTCTATACATCCATTTGCTTATTTGCTTTTTTGTATAGTTTCAGGCAGGCTCTTCCTAAACTATGTATTTGTCAACGTTACTGTGGCTTATTAACATTTTAATTTTAATATTTTTATTGAGCTTTGTACCACGATTGTTTATTAGGAAAAGTTGAAAAAGCAACAACGTCAAAGCGATAACAGTTATAGCAACAACCACGCTGTCGAGTTTAAATAACGGCAAATCAGCTGCACTTGATAGTAGTTGGTTGAATAAGGAAAAAATGAATTAGCAACCAGAGTTTACGGGATGTACATAGCTGAGTGGTTAACGCTTCTGACTTTCAACAGCGATTACGCAGGTTCGATCCCTGCTGATGTCTAGAAAAATTAGTCTGATGAGGAGATGTGGTGATCTCCGAAAAAGCTGCTATAACTTCTATCGCTTAGACTTTGTTGCTTTTTCACTTTTTCCTAATAAACAATCGTGGTACAAAGCTCAATAAAAATATTAAAAATATAACTTTATATTTTGTACAAGGTAACGTTATGTATCAGATCAGAACGTTGGTCCATGCAAAACAAATTTAGACTCTAGGCACGCGTGAAGTTTATATCGACCCTCTGCACTAAAACAACTTTTGGCTTAACACGAAATTTGTCAGATTTAAAATATTCATGGATCCGAGATCTTCAACTTCCTCAAAGAATGATTTGCCAAGTATTTGTGCACTTCACCTTTCGATGTGCCCACCCCTTGTCCCATGGCGCGTGAGCCAATTAGCCAGTGGCCTGTAAGAGTTCTAAGAAGGAAGGACACTTCTTTTTTGTTTAATGAACAACGAAAAGAGTTTGCTGTTTTAGGACAGGTAGTTCTACAGATTTCACAGGACGTAAGGATGTTCCAAGAACGAAAAATTACACTGAAGATGGCACAACGCCGAAACCGGTTTGTCTCCAAACCAAATTTGACAAGGGATGACGGAAAATCGTTCCACATTACATCACACTCCTACCCTGTCGGAAACACCAACAACGAAAATGTTCCAAAGTCCTGGGTAGATTGGTGTGATCTATATCAAACTGTTTAAAGGTTGTAAAAAGTTGTAAAAAGATTTCCCATCATATAACTTCGTCCCCTTCCGGGACGAAATGCGAACCAACTTCTTTTTTGAAGTCAGCAAAAATCACTAATTTTTCTTAATGAAAAGGTAAAGAAAAAACATTTTTACAATTCAATTTCCTCAAAAAATTTTTTCCCAACAAAAATGTTTCTGTGTAGATACTTTTATCTAATAATAATATAATAGATTGGCGCTAACACATATGTTAATGTTTGGCCGAGCTTCTCCTCCGATTTGTGGCGTGCGCCTTGATGTTGTCACACAAAGCGGAGGGACATACAGTTTTACGCCGACTCCGAACGGCGATTGTATTTTTATGAGAAGCTGTTTTTCATGGCAGAAATACACTCGGAGGTTTTCCATTGCCTGCCGAGGGACGACCGCTGTTAAGATAAAACCTTTTTGCTATATTTTTTTTGCGATGTTGCTTTGACCAGGGCTTGGAGCCAGGTGCTGTGGAGTGGAAGCGCGCACTGCTTACCACTACACCACAGCGGCCGACACTTTTATACTACTTTTATCTGCTTTTAGTAAAAATATTTTTTACTAAGTTTATTTTGCCCAAAAAAATTTGTTTCCATAAAATATTTATTTCCAAAAAAATAGATTTTTCGGAGATTTAAAAAAGAAAGAATTTTTTAGAAAAAGTAATTTTCTCTTCTTTTTCCAAAAAACAATTTTTTTCTAATATCTTTGTACGCTTTTGATCGAGTTTTTGGTATAGTAAGTTGGTATTGTTGTAGGCTGGTCGATCTACTTTTCCATGTGCAAGAAAAACACTTTTTCTCCACTTCTTTGCACAACGTTTCGCTAACTACCTTAGCATTATCAGGGGCGATTCTTTTTATAAATATAAAAAAACAGAGAAAACAAGGTTATTTAAAATAGAAATTAAGAGTTTTTGCACAGATAAAAATTAAAGATTGGTAAACAAAAATATGTTTCTGTTTTGAAAACAAACACAATCACAGGTTTTAAACTTATTTTTTATCGCAAGATTTACATTTACACTTAGACTAAATTGGTTTCACATAAATGCATATACTTATAAAACAAAGTAGAACGTTAAATACATTGAAAAACATAAAAAATATTGCTGCCATCCATCTGTGCAGGGTTGCCACTTTGGTAAATTGGTCCCAAAATTGGTAGAAAAAATGTGGGATGGTAAAAAGGTAAATTTTTTCTAATTTTGGTAGATTTTTGTTGAAGTATTTTGTTTGAAAAACAATTAAAAGTTTTAGGGCCCGTTTATTTTTCGTAGTTATCTTTATATTATATATTTCTTTCCAGAAAATAAGTCTACTTTATTGCGTTAATTTTCGAACGCTTTCATGCACACTTTTTGTATACAAATGCACATAGAAATGTATATCGATAAAAGGCGAACATATTGTGCTCCACTTAAAACTCATTTTACTCGAATCCTGAGGAGTTTTTGATTGCCTAAATATTTTTTAATGATCCTTTAAATAAAAGGAAAAAATGAACTGGTATGTAATTACACACTATGATTGTTGCCAAAAATTAAAAAATCAACCCCATTTTTTATCAATGGAAATTGTTAAATGAAACAAAAAATGGCAAAAGACCGGCAGCAAAAAAAATTAAAAGAAATCTACGGGAATTCTTTGTTGTACATTGTTGGTTATACTAAAATTCTATGGGCTATAAAACTCCATATCTTAAAATTTTCTAAAAATTTTAAGTAAAAAGTTCGAAATTTATGGAAAAAACTCTTTTTTAATTTTTCTGAGAGTTGTATATAGAAAACTAGAAAAAACTAGTTTTTATTAAATTAACTAAAAAGTTATTGGTAGATGTTTTCTAGATTTGCTAGATTTTTTATAAGTAGATGGTAAGTATTTTTTTTCGTCAGTGGCAACCCTGCATCTGTGGTAATTTCGTCAAACTAAATATTCGCTACAAACATAACATGTAAGCAGCCGCGATATCGTCCGTGTCCTCCTTCCTGTTGATTGTTTTTTCCCTTTTCTGCAGTATACGTAAACTCTCTATTCTGCACCATGCCCGTTCCCTCTTCTCCTTGTCCAATATTTTGACGGTAGCTGGATCAGCCGTATGACCACTGGTAAGTACGTGTTGTGCTAATGCTTTGCTGTTTTTCTTTTTCTTTATGTCGTCTTCGTGCTCAGAAAGGGAACGCCTAATGCTCGTTTAGTTGTCCCTATGTGAACTTTGTTGCAATTTTCGTTTTCGCTGCCTTTACATGTGATCTCTATCCACAAACAAAACAAACAAAAGGTAGGTAGAAAGCTGCTGCAATATTGTATCTACATACATACATACTTCCGGCTAAAAGGCTCACAAGTAAATTTTTTTCTTCTTTGCAAGGTCGTAGTAAAACCAACGCTTAGCTATTATTTGATTATTACTGGAAAATTGTTTCTTATTCTGCGCTACTGTTCAGTAAATAACTATGCACTTACAGTAAAACCCGCTTAAGTACCCCACGAAAAATATCAGCTTTTTGAAGTACTTAGGCGGGTTGGGTACTTAAAAACCCGCTTAAGTACCTCGATGCGGGTGCTTAAGCGAACATAATTATTGAAGTAGTTACATTTTATTGTTAACTTACATAAAAAAGTCCTTGAATAAAACATGAACATTTAATGAAGTACACTTAGGTCTCTTTTTATGCTATTTTTTATGCGGATTTGAATTTATGCGGTTTTTCAAACCATTTTTTTATGTAGAAATTTTCCTTTTTTGAGAGTTTTTATTACTTTTTTTCAGTATGTAAGAGACAATGCTTCTGATAAATAATTTGTTTTTTTTTTATGCTTACATAATTCATGTATTTATTGTGGTATTTTTTTTTGTTTTTGGTTGAAATACAGATAAAATTTTATTTATTTCATTAATGTTCAGTTTCATATGGAATAATAAGTGTTGAAGTTAAGAAATATTTTTTTTTGCTTAATTACTGTCTCACTGTGTTTTTTGTGCGTTTTTTTTTTATTTTTTACACAGAGTATTTGAATTTATGCGGTTTTTGAAAATGCTGGAACGCATCCCCTGGTTTTGTATGAAAGTAAACAACTTTTTTATGCGGATTTATTTATGCTGCTTTCTGAGGAACGCATGTACCGCATAAAAATAGACCTAGGTGTATATGTAATTTAATCCAAGATCGTAGCGTTATTTAAACAAGTCAGCACATAAAAGAAAACTTTATTAATAAAAGAAAAAACAGATAAAGCAATGTTATGTCATTTTCACAATAATTAAATTAAAAAGTCATTGATACATATTTATACATACACACAAACAGGGCATATCATTTTGGACCAAATTCAAAATGATATTGTTTGCCATTTATGTTAATTTTTTAATTTTAAAAAAGTTTCAATAAAAAAAATCATTCCCTAACAAATACCATCAAAACTTAAAATTTTGCAGAATACTGAAAAAAGTCATCAAAATCTCAAAGTGGTTTTTCAGAAGTGTTACAAGTTTTTATGAGTATACAGTTTTGTAGCCCATTCAATTTTAGTGTAATAAAGCGCAAGTTTCAAGTGGCTAAAGATTACCGTTGATTTTTTTATATTTTTTTTGCCGAAGGTGTGTAGCGCTGCCACTGACAAAAAGTACTTAAAAGGGAAAATAATAAGTAAAATGGTAAATGGGGTACGAAAAATGTAGGTACTTAGGCGGGTTGGGTACATAAGCGGGGAGGTACCTAAAAGAGTGTTTTCTTCAGAATACATCAAAAAATTCAAGGTGCCCAAAAATGTTGGGAGCTTAAGCGGGTTTCACTGTATATAAGTACATTAGGGCGGGTCGATTTGTAGGGGCCCAAAAAAATTAACAGAGATACATCGCGATTATGATTATTTGGGTCATTTCAAGCATTTTTGCTCAAGAAACCAAAGGTCTAAATTGGATTTCGAGCCAGCGATTTTTTCTATCTATTTTTTTTTTCAAAAAGTGGCTCAGCCGTTGAAACAACGGTATTGAATCTGGGGGGTTTTGGGGTCGAGGAATCCATTTCTGGCATTCATTTTTTCTTTTGAGGGCCGACAGAGGGCGCCTTCGTACTTTTTCTTTTGGATTTTAACGCCTTTTTTCCGAAAATCGACATTGTTCCGAAAATTTACGAAATTTGACTTTTATATAATGCAATTTCATTTTTAAATAGTCTAAAATGTTCAGCGTTGAAAATTAGGGGGAAGGAAGGTGTATTCATGCAAAACGATTCGATTTCATTGAATTTAGGACAAAAAATTCTTTGAATTTTGCAAAACAAATTCTTTTCTTATTTTAATATAAGTTTTTTTTTTTTTTTTTTTTTTAATTTT
>NW_023461150.1:0-7665 GCF_013731165.1 Rhagoletis pomonella | reverse complement strand
TTTAATGTTCGGCTCCGCCCGAACTTAGACTTTCTTACTTGTTTTTTTTACGGACGTTGGGATAGCGCACTATCCATCAAGTGGCCCGTATGAAACTCCGATGAAGCCACCTCCCCGGGACTGCTTTCGCATTTCATCAGATAGGGGCCATGGCATACAGAATGCCTCACCCCATAACGCCATTTCCGTATTCCCCCATCCACATTTGTGATAAGGGGTTGAGGAGCGTTTTGTCGTCTGTGCTTCGTGAGGAGATTCCCTGTGGAGTAAAAAACAAGAGTGAAACACAATTAATGCCAATTACTTCATTTATTTCACTGATTAAAGCCTCTCTCTATCCGGCGGCGTTGTTCCCTTGCTCTAAGCTCAGTCATTATTTCTTTACTGACAGATTTCACTCCGTCCCAGACCTTAATGTCATTTATCATGTATGAAAGCAAGTTTTCAGGATTCGGACCAGTCAGAACCAAATCTTTTAATTTGTTTCTTTTAGCGGAAAAAGAAGGGCAAGCAAAGAATATATGCTCTGCAGTTTACGGTACATTTCCACATGAACCACACGCCATTGTGTCATCATGACCATACTTGCACAAGTACTGTCTGAAACAGCCATATCCACTCAACAGTTGGGTCATATAAAAATCTAATTCGCCATGTGATCTGCTCAGCCAGGCTTCGATACTCGGGATGAGTCTGAAGGTCCAGCGACCTGACGAAGACGCTTCCCACCGTTGTTGCCATTGGGCGAGGCTTTTTTTGTCGTTCGGCTGCGATCTCGTGCTTAGAGAGGGCTCTGCCTTTGGATCGGGAGGTCAAGTAGGTGCGCTGAATCTCGCTAGCCATTAGATCAACAGGCATTATACCAGCAATCACACTGGCGGCATCATGCGAAACTGTCCGGAAAGCACTACATATACGTAGGGCACTAAGCCGGAAAATCGAGTTTAATTTATGTTTGAGTGCGTGTACCCAAACAGGGGCCGCATACATAACAACCGATTGTGTTACTTTACTCAAGAGTTTCCTTCGATTCTGACTAGGACCTCCTACATTTGCCATTAACCTAGCTAACGAACTGTGGACTGTAGCCGCTTTCTTACTAACCATTTCAATGTGTATTTTGTATGACAACCTAGCGTCTATCATCACACCTAGGTATCTTACTGCTGGGATCGTCTCAAATACATACCCATTTACATTCAAAGTCGTACTTTCTTTCTTCTTCCTGCTTGTTATAAGTACACCTTCAGTTTTTTGGATAGCTAGCTGCAAGCCATTATCATTAAGCCATTCGTCGACCAAGTTAGCAGTACTTGAGGTGGCCATCTGTACGCCCTTAATATCTTTCGCTACGACAACTAGCGCAATATCATCAGCATAGCCAATTATTTTAACACCTTTTGGAATAGGGAGGCGTAAGACTCCATCGTAACAATGATCCAAAGCAACGGACCGAGGGCGGAACCTTGAGGAACACCTCTGGTAACGACGTAATCCTTCGTACTTGCATCAGTACTATAATAGAGAACTCTATTACTTAGATAGCTACTTATTACGTTTATCAAATATCCCGGGGTGCTGATCGCTTTCAGCGCACTAATAATATGCGGCCAGCCTAGTGAGTTGAACGCATTCTTAACATCTAGGGTTACTACCGCGCAGTAATCTTTTGAGCCGTTTTTCCAGCGTTTACCTTTTATTGCTTCTTCGGCTATGTCAGTGACTCTACGTATTGAGTCGACTGTTGGCCTACCTTTTCGAAAACCATACTGTGCATCAGACAAACAATGCGTAGAATCAATTTGCTCCCATAGACGGTCACAGATGATACGCTCCAACAACTTACCTAAAGCATCAATCATGCACAGGGGTCTATAAGAGCTAGGTTCCCCCAGTGGTTTGCCAATCTTTGGGAGTAGGCCCAGCCTCTGCCTTTTCCATCTATTCGGAAATATACTGTCTTGAAGGCATCTATTAAAAACTTCCGAAAATGCTGATGGGATTGCATCCACTGCCGCTTTAATGGCAATATTTGGGATACCATCAGGACCGGGAGCCTTGTTGTTTTTGAATCGTTTGGCCGCATTTTCAATTTCCTCCTTCTTAACAGGAGGAACACAGGCATTTGCCATAGCATCTATTGACGCTGGCTCTACTACTTCTTTAAGCAACATCGGGCATGTTGGCATCTGCATTTGGCTAGCTTTGAACTTTTTCATTACCACTTTATAGGCACCGCCCCAAGGATACTCATCAATTTCATTACAAAGTTCCTTGAAACAATCTCTTTTGCTAGTTTTTATAGCATCTTTTAATTTCTTTCGCAATGATTTAAAACTATCCCTTAGTTCATCCGACCTTATTCTTTGGAATTTTCTTCTAGCTTTATTGCATTGTGACCGTAACGACGCTATTTCAACCGTCCACCAGTATACGGGTCTCCGGTCGTTTCTGCGGACCTTTCTACTCATAGAAGAATCGCATGCCTTGATAAGACCTTGAGTGAGGGCTTCTGAGAGGATTTCTGCATTCCCCCGCATATTCATAACGCTGCTTATTTCGCTAATTACTAATTTAAACATATTTGTATCAAATGATTTTGTGCACCAACTACTTACATCACTTTGGACGTTTTGACGCGACACTGTAATTGTAGTTTTTATTTAAACTATTATAGATAGGAGTGCAATGGGGTATAGGAGTGCAATGGGGTATAGTCATTGCGCTGGGTATGCAGTTACAGTTGCATGGCTATACTCAATCCCGACTCTTACGTCCTCGTTCGCGCACTATGGGCAACGTGAGCAACCCATGTGCGAGATGCGGTAACCAATCCGAGTGGAGCCTTGGGTCACGGCAGAAAGAGAGGGAGCTTCGGTGGGGCCACTCTGACTTATTCGGTTTAAGGGCTCACTGAAGTCTGCAGCGTCTGTTCACCAGTAGGTGCGGCTGCAAGCGGGTGTCTGCTTGGAGCAAGCGGCTCGCTATATAAACGTGTATTTGGTTGCGAAACCACCCCCGTCCCAGCAATGGGTTGTGCGCTGGGCTTGGGACCCGCCACGTAAAAATTACTTCCAGTGAAGAAGCAAGGCAAAGCCTCGGATGAGACCCCCCCTTATGATAACGACAACGGCAAATGTTTAAAGACTACGATTTGAGGGCATGCACCTGGAATGTCCGGACCCTTAATGGGGAAGGTGCCTCTGCCCGGCTGGTTGATGTCCTCGTAAGGACAAAAGCTGACATCACCGCCATCCAAGAAATGCGTTGGACGGGGCAAGGCAAAGAATGTCTGGGGCCTTGCGACGTCTACTACAGCTGCCATGTAAAGGAGCGCAAATTCGGAGTTGGATTTGTGGTGGGAGAGAGACTCCGTCGCCGAGTACTGTCGTTCACCCCGGTGGACGAGCGTCTAGCCACAATCCGCATCAAATCGAGATTCTTCAACATCTCGCTCATCTGCGCCCATGCCCCGACGGAAGAGAAGGATGAGGCCTCCAAGGATCTCTTCTATGGGCGCTTGGAGCGCACGTACGAGCGCTGCCCCCGTCATGATATCAAAATCGTGCTTGGCGAATTCAATGCCAGGGTGGGCAAAGAAGGGATCTTTGGAACCACCGTCGGAAAATTCAGCCTCCACGACGAAACGTCCGACAACGGATTGAGGCTGATCGACTTTGCCGGGGCCCGAAACATGGTAGTATGCAGTACTAGGTTCAAGCATAAAAAGATCCATGAAGCTACCTGGCTGTCTCCGGATCGAAAAACGAGAAACCAAATCGATCATGTTGTGATAGACGGAAGGGACGCTTCCAGTGTTTTAGACGTACGCACACTCCGAGGCCCAAACATCGACTCGGACCACTATCTTGTTGCAGCCAAGATACGCACCCGCCTCTTTGCAGCAAAAAATGTGCGCCCAAATATGCAAGGAAAGCTTAACGTCGAAAAGCTGCAATCACAACAGACAGCCAGCGCTTTCGCTACTCGACTCTCACACCTGCTCTCAGAGAGCACTCTTCAACAAACCGACATATGCGAGCAGTGGAACCACATTACCCGCTCATTAAGTACCGCCGCCGAAGAAGTAGTCGGATTTCAGCGAGCCCGAAAGAACAACTGGTACGATGAGGAGTGTCAGGAAGCTGCAGAGAAAAAAGATGCCGCCTACACGGCCACGCTGCGATCGGGCGCAACGCGCGCTATGTGGGACCGCTATAGGGATCTGAAGAGGGAAGCGAGACGTATTTGCCGCAACAAGAAGAGAGAGGCAGAAATACGTGAGTGCGAAGAGCTTGAAATGCTGGCCGACAGGAGGAATGCCCGAAAATTTTACCAGAGAGTTAGGCGACTTACGGAAGGTTTAAAGACCGGGCGCACTCCTGTAAGAACAATAATGGCGACCTAGAAACTGATGACCAGAGCGTACTTAAATTATGGAGGGAACACTTTTCCGCCCTACTAAATGGCAGCAGCACAGAAAGTTGTGGAGAAGAAGAACCCGAGCCCGCAGTCGATGATGACGGAGTCGACGTTCCACCGCCTGACTATGACGAGGTACGTATAGCAATAACGCGGCTGAAAAACAACAAAGCCGCTGGAGTTGACAGCCTGCCAGCTGAGCTATTCAAGTACGGCGGCGAGGAGTTGATAAGGTGCATGCATCAACTCTTGTGCAGAATAAGGTCAGATGAACGCATGCCCGACGACTGGAATTTAAGTGTGCTCTGCCCAATCCACAAGAAAGGTGACCCCGCCATTCGCGCCAACTACCGCGGGATCAGCCTTCTAAGCATAGGTTACAAGGTCTTATCGAGCGTATTGTGTGAAAGACTGAAGCCCACCGTCAATGAACTGATTGGGCCTTATCAGTGTGGCTTTAGACCTGGCAAATCCACCATAGACCAGGTATTCACAATACGCCAAATCTTGGAAAAGACCCGCGAGAAAAGGATCGACACTCACCACCTATTTGTCGACTTTAAAGCCGCTTTTGACAGCACTAAAAGGAGTTGCCTATACGCCGCTATGTCTGAATTTGGCATCCCCTCAAAACTCATACGGCTGTGTAAAATGACGTTGAGCAATACCACCAGCTCCGTCAGAATTGGAAAAGACCTCTCCGAGCCGTTCGCCACAAAACGGGGTTTCAGACAGGGCGACTCCCTTTCATGTGACTTCTTTAATCTGATGTTGGAGAAGATAATAAGAGCTGCAGAACTGAACCGCTCAGGAACAACTTACTACAAGAGCGTGCAATTTCTGGCTTATGCCGATGACATCGACATCATCGGTAACAAAAACCGCGAAGTCTGTTCTGCCTTTTCCAAGTTGGATAGGGAAGCAAAGCGCATGGGTCTGGTGGTAAACGAGGACAAGACGAAGTATCTCCTGTCATCAAACAAACAGTCAGCACATTCGCGCCTTGGCACCCACGTCACTGTTGACAGTTACAATTTCGAGAAAGTAGAGAATTTCGTTTACTTGGGAACCAGCATTAACACCGATAATAATGTCAGCATTGAAATCCAACGTAGAATCACTCTTGCCAACAAGTGCTACTTTGGACTGAGTAGGCAATTCAGGAGTAAAGTCCTCTCTCGACGTACGAAAACCACGCTCTATAAGTCACTCATCATGCCCGTGCTGGTATATGGCGCAGAAGCATGGACAATGACAACATCCGATGAGGCGGCTCTTGGGGTGGTTGAGAGAAAGATTTTGCGGAAGATTTACGGTCCTTTACGCGTTGGCGACGGCGAGTACCGCAGACGATGGAACGATGAGCTGTATGAGCTTTACAACGATATGGACATAGTGCAGCGAATTAAAATACAGCGGCTCCGCTGGCTTGGTCATGTCGTTCGAATGGACACCGACGCTCCAGCTCTGAAAGTATTCAACTCAGAACCCGCTGGTGGTAGCAGAGGAAGAAGGAGGCCCCCACTGCGATGGAAAGATCAGGTGGAGAAGGACTTGGCTTCACTTGGCGTTTCCAATTGGCGTCAGTTGGCACAGAGGAGAAACGACTGGCGTGCTTTGCTGAACTCGGCCAAAATCGCTTAGGCGGTTACAGCGCCAAAAAAGAAGAAGAAGAATTATAGATAAGTGGTCGCTGTGCGTATACCTATCGCTTAGCTTCAACGTGGTTTTTATTTCCAGTGATTGACTACAGAAAGCTAAGTCAATAACGGAGCCTCTGCCGTTTTTCTCAAACGTGTTTCTGTTGCCTGTATTCAACATAAGCAGGTCCAGTGAAGCAAATGCTCTTAGCAAGGCATGACCTCGATTATTTATTCTACTGCTGCCCCATTCTAAAGCCTTGAAATCTCCAGCTATTACTTTTGGAGAATACATCGTGGCATCTTGCACAAGTCTGTCTAGTAACAATTCAAATTCCTGCTGACTGAGGCTCGGTGGTGCATAGCAGCTTAAATATATATCCCGTCGATGTTTGTTTTAACAAAAAACTCATGACTGCTAGGTTTGCCACTAATTCCTTTTTTCCGCAAACCCATATCGCGGCCTTCTTTTTATGATCAGAGATCCAAGTACCTTGGTTAGGTTTCTTGTACTGTTCACTTAGAATTGCTACATCAATGCTTTCCTCAGTAATTGTCTGACAGAGCAGCTGCTGGGCAGCTTCGCAGTGGTTTAAGTTTAGCTGCAGCAACTTCATATCTTTGCTCTTGTTTTTAACGCACGCTGAAAGAATGGACACTGCTTGCCACCAGCAATATGGCTTTTATTTATCTGCCCACCTGTTTTACACAGCACGAATGAGGGTACACTGTTGCATTGCTTGGCATTATGGCCTTTCTCGCCGCACTTAAAACAGCAACCACTGCGGTCTTCATTTGTGCAGTCTCTCGCTTGATGACCAAAATTCAGGCATCTGTAACACCTGGTCAGAGTCGTCTTTTCACGAATGCGACATACTGACCACCCAATCTTAATTTTCTGAGCTACTATAATCTTTTTCGCAACGAGCTGTGGTAGCGAAAGCGAAGCTATTTGAGTTCCTGAGTATCCGTTACGGAGAAATTTTATCCAGGTTAAGTCGAAGGTTTGAATCGACGTTATTGTTTCAGATATAGCCTTAGCTATATCTTCTTTTGTGGTGATCTCATCTAGATCATGTATCTCTATCGAGGTTACCTTGGATAGAGCTTTTATTTCCGCTTCATTTCCCAGCAGATTTTGCACGCCCTTCTTAAAAAGATCTGTTTTTTCCTCGTGTACATGATTGAGTTCGAGCAGAATTTCTCCTTTGGCAGTTTTGCGTACTCTTTTGACTTGCTCGCCAAGCTTATTTAAGTCAGCACTGCTTTTACCTGTTTTCAGCATACCGCTGTAAGACATGTCGCCTACCTTCTTGATAGCAATGGAATTCGGTTTAACCGGTTTAAGGTTTGGCTAAGCCTTATTAGACTTTATGCCTTTTTTCACGATCCATTCACCGGGGACTGTTTGGTTAGTGTTAGCCAAAGCATCTCTATAGGACACCATTTTTTTCTCTTCGCCATTATTTTGGCTTGTAGCCACTTCGATAAATCCGGGCCGCTTTGCCGGATTAACCTCACTAGTCGAGGGGTCTTCGAGGCCTCTCTTAGGGGTATTTTTTACCTTTTTAAGGGGTGGAGAAGTTTGAGTGGCTTTATATCT
>NW_023461149.1:23967-28569 GCF_013731165.1 Rhagoletis pomonella | reverse complement strand
TCAATTCAGTCGTCGACAAAGGAGAAAAGGTGAAGGACACACTGCGGAAAGCAATATATTTAATTTGTACAACATTAATATATGTATAAGTAACTTTGTATTTTTTCTTAGAAATAAACCAAATTTGCAAACCTATAACTTGCGTTAAATTCGCTAGCGAGTCGACGACAGATAAATATTATTAAAATATGTAATGTATAAGGTTGCAATGTGTCGCAACTCTGCATATACAAACAGTTTGAATACCGCAGTATAACAGTTTCCAAACATTGTATTGATACGTCAGCCATACTTTTACGCTCAAATAGCTAATGAAAGCCTAGAGAAAGGTGTATTTCCAAATGTCTGGAAAACTTCCATTGATGTGCCAATAGAGAAAATAAAAAATACTATTAGGGCAGAGGAGATTAGGCCTTTAAATATGTTACCGTGTGACGAGAAGATACTTGAAACGGTGGTAAAAAACCAACTTGTCCAGTATTAAGAAGACAACAAAATTATTATCCCACAGCAATCTGGTTTCCGTAAAAGACATTCCTGTGAAAGCGCTTTAAATTTGGTTATTGCTAATTGGAAAGAAGACTTGAGTAGAAATAAACACATTGCAGCTGTTTTCCTAGATTTGAAACGTGCTTTTGAGACAATAGAACAAAATATGTTACTAAAGAAGTTGCTTAATATAGGTATCGCTGGTACAGAACTAAGATGGTTTGAGGACTTCATTACGAATCGGAGTCAAAGAACATTAATTGGATCATCAGTATCAAATAAAAGAGGTGTATCAATTGGGCTGCCGCAAGGGTCTGTAGTAGCTCCCATTTTGTTTAATATTTATATTAATGACATTACTGATTGCATAAAATACTGTGGTATGAAATTATTCGCCGATGATACGTTACTTATGCTGAGTGGAGATAATATTAGTGAAATATCCACTAAGTTACAAAATGGCCTAAATAAAGTCTACGATTGGCTATGCATGAACAGACTTAAATTAAACGTTAATAAAACCAAATTAATGGTTATATCAAGGAGAAATCTTGAGGACAGTGGGCTGCAGAATTTGTATATAAACAACGAAGCAATTGAAAAAGGTAGAACATTCAAATTCTTAGGAATAAAAATCGACGATAAACTGAATTTTAATGAGCACATTGATTTTACGGTGGGAAAGATAGCCAAAAAAATTATATTTTATGCAACGAACCTGCAGATATTTAGGTAGAAGATACAAAACTATGGTTTATAGATCTATTATCGAACCTCATTTCAGCTATTGTCCAACAATATTCTTTATAATGAGAGATAGTCAAATTTACAAATTACAAAAACTACAAAACCGAGCGATGAGATTCATCCTTACTAAGCGCTATGACACACCTATCAGAGATATGTTGGCCACTCTAAATTGGTTGAGCATTAAACAACAGCTGTTTTACTATACAATGAAGTTTATTAAAAATATTATTGATGGAAACTTGCCTGATTATTTGAATAGTAACATAAAGTAAATATGATTTCAATCTACCTGCCTATAAAACTGAAGCTGATAAATGCAACTTGTATTACAAAGGGTTAAAATATTGGGGCGTATTCTTGTTTTCGTACGAATCGAAAATCATGAAATTTTCCTATAATTTTCTATACAAAAATTTCAAATTTTCGATTCGTACGAAAACCAGAATACGCCCCATTATAATGAATTGCCAAAGGATATTAAATGTAGCAATATAAATGAGTTTAAACAAAAATAGTACCATTATTGCAGGACTCTTGCAATTTAGTGCTGCATTGACAGGCTTCTGGACTATCCATCGCAATGCATGCGTACAACGTATACTGTTGCACCACGCCAACATAAGTATACTGTTCCCATAAGCATCTGAAAAGTAGCCGCAACTCATCCCAAAGCGCATCACTAGATCGAGTCAGTGCATTGCCGTTTGGATGCATGTTGCGCTCTTTATCTACATGCGTAATCGGTCATTACACCGCAGCCGAAACGTACAATCATTGCTTGGACATGATTTGGAAGTCAGCAACATAGTCAGTCACTAATATTGGGCGATCCATATACGTATTTTTTACTTCGTATTTTAGTTTAGTCTATAAGTCATACATAGATTTTAAGGAATATGTATAAGCTAAGCTTAATAAAGCTGTAAGAAATAAATAAATAATAAATAAATAAATCCCCACACCTGCACCACCTAATGAATTAATTCATCTTTACTATTGAATTGCCATCGGGGTCTGAGCTAAATTGGAAGCTTCAAGTTTTTAGCTCATCGGAAAGTTGGTTAAAAATTGACTACAAGATTTGATTACACACAATTGAAACATATGGGGTATTCACAACGGTGTCGTAAGTGTCGAATTTTTGTTTGTCGTAAACTTAAAACGCCTAAAAAATATATTAAGGGGGTTCACTTAGTACCATCAAAGTCATATTATGAATTTTCGCAGTGTTAAAAAATAGTTGGCTGTGGTTTCAAGTTCACTAAACATTTATTTAAGCTTTTAAAGTTTACGACATACAAAAATACGACACTTACAACACCATTGTGAATCCCTCAATAATAAAAGCTTGTAAAAAATAGTTTCCTTTTTAAAACAATAAACTTCTAACATTAAAAGAAAATTAAATCTTAAAAGCGAAAAATGTAATAAACTAAGTTTCTAAAAATTTAACAAGAAAAAATAATAAATAAAAGACGGACATTTTCTTGCCCAAGGACTGGAAATCGGATTTTTCGAATGGCACGCCAGCGCTCTGCTCACTCAGCCATTGCGACTGTTGTCGCAGCGCGCGCAAAATGATATAAATACTTATTTTTACCTCCCTTTTATTAGCTCGGGATGTAACTATGTAATATTGATGCGCCTAAAAGATGCAGCGATTTTTATTCTCAAGTTACATACCTGATGACAGTACGAATGGAAATTATAATAGCGACGTTTCAGTTTTTTAAACTTTAATTTTATTATATTTCATTTCAAACTGATAGAAAAAAGTGAGTGATCCCACAAAAAAGGCGCCGCACAGTGGGGCAAAAAAGGTTGCTGTGGACAAATCAATTTTGAAAGCCCAAATATGAACCGATTTCATTTTTCGTTTTTTTTAATGAGGTTTTTTAAAAAAGGTCTAGTTTTTTTTA
Organism: Rhagoletis pomonella; assembly: GCF_013731165.1. NCBI lineage: Eukaryota > Metazoa > Arthropoda > Insecta > Diptera > Tephritidae > Rhagoletis > Rhagoletis pomonella. The sequence goes on along the minus strand of NW_023461149.1, from coordinate 25,411 downwards.
TTTATTTATGTTGAAAAGTGAAAGAAAAAAAATTTTTACGTTTGAAAGCTTCCAATTTTTTAGAAAATATTTGAAATTTCAAATGCCTGCAATTATTTAAAAAAATATTCATAAACATTTTTCCATAGGATGCATTTAATTAAAAATGTTTTTAGTTTGTCATCTATACTGACATATATTTGGAGAGCCGTTGTTTTTTAATAGAAAAACTCAAGAACAACTGTACAGTTGTTTTTGAAATTTTGGATATCGATATATCAAGGGGGTGTGACACCTCCCATGAAAACTGAAGCTTTCACACAACATTTCTCTGGAAGTATTCATCGTAGAGTGCTGCAACTTAGTATAGAGTTAGATAGAGTATATCAACGCCAAACTCATGGAAAAGATGAAAGTTATTAAAAAACTGGGCGTAGCACCTCCCATACAAACTGTATTTCTCACATTCAAATGAGTACGGGGTGTGAGAAATTCAGTTTGTATGGGAGGTGCCACGCCCTGTTTTACAATAACTCCAATTTTTTCCATGAGTTTGGCGTTGATATTATATATCTCTGTACTAAGTTGCAGCACTCTACGATGAATACTTCCAGGGGTGCCACGCCCCCTTGATATATCAAAATCGATTTTCATCTATTATCATCCCTGGATAGTCTGCTGTCGATGTTCTCGAGTTTTTCGAACAGAAAAAGAAAGAAAAAAGCCGCTTTCAAAATATATATTAGTATAAATAACAAATGAAATGCATCTTTTAATTAAATATATCCTATGGAAAAATGTTTATGAAAAATTTTTCAAATAATTGCAGACATTTGAAATGAATTTCAAATATGTTTCAAAAAAGTGGAAGCATTCAAACGTAAACATTTTTTTTCTCCCATTTTTCAACATAAATAAATAAAAAAACTAGAGCTTTTTAAAAAAATCGCAACGGATAGATCGACGCGAAATTTGATTATCTTTTAGTTAAAGAAAAGAAACTTCAAATCGGTTTATATTTGGGTTCTCAAAATTGATTTGTCCACAGCAACCTTTTTTACCCCACTGTGCGCCACACACACACATACGCACACAACTGGAGCCATACTTAAATTTTTCACTAATTCTGAATTATTAGGGCCCACCTGAAGAACGTCAGGTTGTCTATTTAACTCGAAGTTTACTGGTTAAATTGATAAATTGGCTTGCACAATAAATGGTTAGGAGTAAAATTAAAGTTAAATCGTTAAATATTTAGCCCAGCAATTTTCGAAGGTTAACTTGCTAACTCTACATACTCTGTCAATTCTATCAGTAACAAGAATAAAAAATTGAGATTTCAAAAATGTTTAATGTAAAAAATATTTTTGAATTCATATGTACATACATACATATGTACGGACCAGGGTTCTTGCGAATATTCGCATTCGCATTCGCAACCACTGAGCTTCCGCATTAATTTTAA
>NW_023461149.1:22362-23867 GCF_013731165.1 Rhagoletis pomonella | reverse complement strand
AGTTTTTTATTTATTTATGTTGAAAATTGGAAGAAAAAAAATGTTTACGTTTGAATGCTTCCACTTTTTTGAAACATACTTGAAATTCATTTCAAATGTCTACAATTATTTGAAAAATTATTCATAAACATTTTTCCATAGGATACATTTAATTAAAAGATGCATTTCATTTGTTATTTATACTAATATATATTTTGAAAGCCGTTTTTTTCGTTCTTTTTCTGTTCGAAAAACTCGAGAACATCGACTCCAGACTATCCAGGGATGATAATAGATGAAAATCGATTTTGATATATCCCATAGAAACTGAACTTTTCAAACAACATATCTCTGGAAGTATTCATCGTAGAGTGCTGCAACTTAGTACAGGGATATATAATATCAACGCCAAACTCATGGAAAAAATTGGAGTTATTGTAAAACGGGGCGTGGCACCTCCCATACAAACTGAATTTCTCACACCCCGTACATATTTTAATGTGAGAAATTCAGTTTGTATGGGAGGTGCTACGCCCCGTTTTTTAATAACTCTCATCTTTTCCATGAGTTTGGCGTTGATATTAAATGACTCTATACTAAGTTGCAGCACTCTACGATGAATACTTCCAGAGAAATGTTGTGTGAAAGCTTCAGTTTTCATGGGAGGTGCCACACCCCCTTGATATATCGAAATTATTTGTCTTCTATTATCATCCTTTGGGGGTCTAGAGTCGATATCCAAAATTACAAAAACAACGGTACAGTTGTTCTTGAGTTTTTCTATTTAAAAACAACGGCTCTCAAAATATATGTATATCAGTATAGATGACAAATTAAAAATATTTTTAATTAAATGCATTGTATAGAAAAATGTTTATGAATATTTTTTTAAATAATTACAGCCATTTGAAACTAATTTCAAATATTTTCTAAAAAATTGGAAGCATTCAAACGTAAACATTTTTTCTTTTTCATTTTTCAACATAAATAAATAAAAAAAACTAAACCTTTTTTTAAAAAATCGCCAGGGATAGATCGACGCAAAAGTTAATTACCTCTTATTTAAAAAAGCTAAACATGAAATCGGTTCATATTTGGGCTCTCAAAATTGATTTGTCCACAGCAACCTTTTTTGCACCACTGTGCGGCGCCTTTTTTGTGGGATCACTCACTTTTTTCTATCAGTTTGAAATGAAATATAAAAATAAGTATTTATATCGCAATGGCTGAGTGAGCAGAGCGCTGGCGAGCCATTCGAAAAATCCGATTTCAAGTCCTTGGGCAGGAAAATGTCCTTCTTTTATTTATTATTTTTTCTTGTTAAATTTTTAGAAACTTATTTTATTACATTTTTCGCTTGCAAAATTTAATTTTCTTTTAATTTTAGAAGTTTATTGTTTTAAAAAGGAAACTATTTTTTATAAGCTTTTATTATTGAGGGATTCACAATGGTGTTGTAAGTGTCGTATTGTTGTATGTCGTAAACTTTAAAAGCTTAAATAAATGTTTAGTGAACTTGAAACCAC
>NW_023461149.1:16144-22262 GCF_013731165.1 Rhagoletis pomonella | reverse complement strand
CGTAAACTTTAAAAGCTTAAATAAATGTTTAGTGAACTTGAAACCACAGCCAACTATTTTTTAACACTGCGAAAATTCATAATATGACTTTGATGGTACTTAGTGAACCCCCTTAATGCATTTTTTAGGCGTTTAAAGTTTACAACAAACAAAAATTCGACACTTACGACACCGTTGTGAATACCCCATATGTTTCACTTGTGTGTAATCAAATCTTGTAGTCAATTTTTAACCAACTTCCCGATGAGCTAAAAACTTGAAGCTTCCAATTTAGCTCAGAACCCGGTGGCAATTCAATAGTAAAGATGAATTAATTCATTAGGTGGAGCGATGTGGGGATTTATTTATTTATTATTTATTTATATCTTACAGCTTTATTAAGCTTAGCCTATAAACACTCCTTAAAATCTATGTATGACTTATAGCCTAAACTAAAATACAAAATAAAAGCTACGTATATGGATCGCCCAATATTAGCTTCGTTCCCCACGCTTTCCGGGCTGGTCTGGTAATTAGAGAGTAAAAATAAGTTACTCTCTCACAAGTGTCAAAAATGGCCCAACACGTGCCAAAAGTGCCCAGAGCGTGAGGAACGCAAAAAACCACATTTCGTGCCCGGAATCAACATATCAGCTCTAAACAATGATTTACGTATATTTATCTTATATGGCTAATAAAATTACCAAATAACTACATTTTCTGAAAATTCTGTGATTTTTTGCACTTTTGTTTTTATAAAATTTGCTTTTGGATTTAAACAACAACAGCAGTTATTTCAAATTGCCCTTTTGCACATTTGTGCCCGGAAAAAAGTCCGGGCTGTTTCGTGCACAAAGCAGAAGATATTTACGATCCAAAAGTGGAACGTATTCGCTCTCTATTACCCATTTTTCTAGCGTGAGGAACGCTTTCTGGGCATCTTTGGGCACCCGTGGCTACCCGCGGGCTCGTGTGCAACAAACCTATTAGTGACTGACAATGTTGCTGACTTCCAAATCATGTTCAAGCAATGATTGTACGATTCGGCTGCGGTGTAGTGACCGATTACGCAAGTAGTATATTTATGCCGGTTCTGGAACCGGAGCAGCAGCGCTGCTAGCAGCATAAGGTTTGCTGCTGCTCCGGTTGCTCAATCGGCGCAAGCTTTGCTGCTCCGTCAAAAGATGTCGCCGATTGAAATCCAAGTTCAGAACCCATATAACAGCCGCAAGATGTCGCTGATGACAAATCCGAGTCCAGAACCGGAACCGATCACAGGGTGTACCGCTGATGGAAATCCGAGAAATCCGATACAAGGTGGTTTATATATCGAAAATTGGAAAACTGTATTGGTAAAGTGGATTGTTATATATAATACATACGTATTCTCATACATACATCCATATGCAAACGTACATACGTACATATGTATATACATATATAGATGCTCCACCCCTAGAAAAGTGTGTTAATAATGTTCATATAGTTAATTGCTAAGTATTTAATATGTATGTGTATATGAATGGAAAGGCCTGTTGAAGTTGATGATGAGAACAAATAAAATTTAATTTGAAATAAAAGAAAGTTTTATAATTACTTATTTATTTTTATTTATTATTAGATATTTAATGAAGAAATAAATTTTCTTAATACATATTATCCATATACAAACGTACATACGTTCATATGTATATACATATATAGATGCTCCACCCCTAGAAAAGTGTGTTAATAATGTTCACATAGATAATTATCAAATATTAAATATACATATATATATATATATATATACATATATATGAATGGAAAGGTCTGGTGTGTTGATAATAACAAATAAAATTTAATTTAAAATGAAATAAATTATAATTACTTATTTATTTTGATAATAAGAATTTTAAACATAAATGTCCGCAGTTATAAGAAAATGGTAAGGTGTAAAAAAATTAAATACTTAGAGCATAAGGTGGAAATAAATAAGGGTGACAGCCGACTCATGTGGAAATACTTAAAGGAGGTAGTCAATAACACGGAGGTCAAAGAAAATATTGGGGAAGTGATAATAAATAACACCAACTACGTAGACAGCTTTGAAATTGCGGAAAACCTAAATAATTTTTTCGTGGACAGCATTTTGGAAATACATACCAATATAGAGTGTGTAAACTATGATTTTTTCGAGCAACGAGCTCCCACAAGTACGCTAAAATTTGAAGAGGTCTCAACGGAAGACATTCTTCAAATTGCCAAAAAATTTAAGCGGAAAATTGGGGGAAACAACCTACTTTCTGAAGGTGTTATTAAGGACTCTGCTGATTATATGGGATATTTCTATGCCCTACTTATAAATAAGAGTCTCCAGACAGGATCAGTACCGGAAGAATGGAAAATTTCATCAATAGTGCCCGTCAAGAAAGTTAGAAAAACGGTTAAAGCTGAGGAGCTTAGGCCCATCAATACTCTCCCTAGCTTGGAAAAAATGCTAGAAACCGTTGTGAAAAACCAGCTACAGTACTATGTGGAATCCAATAAAATACTCATAAAAGAACAATCTGGATTCAGAGCTAAACATTCCTGTGAGACTGCGCTGAATCTGGTGCTTTCTCAATGGAAAGAAGATCTGAACAGACACCTTAATGTAGTGGCAGTGTTTATTGATCTTAAAAGAGCATTTGAAACCGTTGATAGGGTCCGAATGTTGGATAAACTAAAATACATTGGTATAAAAAACACTGAGCTTGACTGGTTTAGATGCTTTCTATGTAATCGTAGGCAACTAACAATAGTTAATTCAAAGATGTCTAGTAAGATACCCGTAGACATCGGATTACCACAGGGCTCAGTTTTGGCACCCCTACTCTTTAATATATATATAAACGATATTAAAAGTTCTCTCAAACATTGTAAAATAAAACTCTTTGCGGATGATGCCTTGTTAACGATCAGTAATAGGGAACTACCAAATGCGATTGTCAAAATGCAAGAAGATCTTAATTCTTTGTATCAATGGCTGTGTTCAAATAAACTCAAACTGAATGTGAAAAAGACTAACTTTATGGTATTTTCCAGAGCGGCAAATGCTGACTCCATAAGCCGTGAATTAAAAATCAAAGATGAAAATATCGAAGAGGTGAAAATTGTCAAGTACCTAGGAATATACATAGACAACAAACTAAAGTTTGATGAGCACGTTGAGTATACAGTCAACAAGATTGCTAAAAAAATTGGCCTTATAAAGAGATCGTGTAAGTACTTGGGAAGAAGATATAAAACGTTGGTGTACAGGTCAATAGTAGAACCGCACTTTATATACTGCCCCACGATTTTATTCCTAGCGGGGGACTCCCATGTAGATAAGCTGCAAAAAATGCAAAACCGAGCGATGAGATTCATCCTCAACAAACCGTATGACACACCAACAAGATGTATGCTTGAAACCTTGAATTGGTTAAGCGTGAAGCAACAAGTTTTTTACCACGCTATGAAATTTGTGTACAATATTAAGAAGGGCAACCTGCCGGATTATCTTAGCGATAATCTCCGATATATAAATGAGACGCATACATATTTGTTGAGAGAGAATAACAGCTTCAGACTCCCGAAGTATAGAACAGAAGTGGACAAAAAAAATATTTTCTATAAAGGCTTAAAGTGCTTCAATGAATTACCAGAGGCTATAAAAAATTGTGATACTATCACTCTTTTCAAGCGGCTGCTATTTGACTATTGTAGAACGCAGCCTACAAGATAGTGATGTATCAACAATAGCGTGGATTGGAAACTAGGCCTTTCCAACCACCAAGATATAGAGACTAGGCGGATCGGAAACTCGGCCTTTCCGACTACCTAGACCCTTAGATAATAAACAATAAACGAGCGGATTGGAAACTAGGCCTTTCCAACCGTCAACCGTCACGAAAGCGCGACTGGGTGGATCGGAAACTCGGCCTTTCTGACCACCCAGGACATATCAATAAATGGAGTAACCCAAAAAGAATAGCGCGGATTGGAAACTCGGCGTTTCCAACCGTCTACATAACTTCCAGCAAATTGCATGCGTTTATATTGATATAAAATAATTGCAGTGGTAAAGAAATATTGTTATTTAAAAATTTCTGTAGAGCATTTTGTATTTTGTATTTAATATTTAATATTTACATTTTAAATCTAAAATCTAATTATAAGAATGTTAAATCTTTGTTGCAATATAAGTCTAACAGACTGTAAAAAATAAATAAATAAATAAATAAATAAATATATTTGTAACTAACCAAGCATTTGTTTTCTCATTAAGATTGCTATCCTTCGGTTTAACTCTTTCCCAAACCTTCTCAATTAATATTTTATCAGCAATATGTCGGTTATCTAAATCTTTATCATATAAATATGATATATCATGTTCTCTACAAGCAGTGTCTAGTAGATTAAGCCCTCGATCTCCTCTTACTAAAAGTTTCCGTAGTTTCGTTCCAGGTCCACAAAATTGATAAGTAGGCAAATGCAGTTCAATATGAAGCTTATTAATTATATTATTTATAAAATCTTTTCCAACGACAAACGATTTATGAATAAACCTTTTTTCATAAATAACTCTCTTATAAAAGAATATTAATTCAAATAAACGCTGAAGTTTTTTAATAAATCTATGGTTCTATATAATTAAATTTTAAATGCCTATATAAAAAGCATTGTGGTAAACTGTTGATAAAGAATATATTTAAATATATTTACATATATTTTCGTAATCTATTTTATACTTCATAATATGATTCAATTAAAATATGGAATAATCTTGAACTCAATGTTGCTGACAAAGAATATATTTATTTTTTATTACCCTATTTAAATTTCATAATATGATTCAAATCAAATGCTAATATTATAAATAAAAAAATGCTTATTAAAGTATGTGTATATTTGAATGTTTTTTATTCATCTGGAATTATTCATTCATCCATATATTGCTGACTTAGTGAGAAAAGTTGTTAAGCATACTTTTTATGAAAACTCGTATTTGGATATAGAAAGCAGGAGATATTAATAATACATCGTTTCGAAAAAGGATTAAGATACTTGTTTTTCTCGTTTATATTCACTGAAAGAAAAATTTATTAAATTCAAAAGAGTCACCGAATGTCTAACAAATTCAAAAATAATACGAAATCTTTTAATCTTTCACATATGAATGGAAAAGTCTGCTGATGTTGATGATGAGAACAAAAAAAATTAATTTGAAATAAAATAAAGTTTTATAATTACTTATTTATTTTATATTTATTATTAGATATTTAACGAAGAAATAAATTTTCTTAATATTATTAAATTTTTTCAGCACATATCATAGAATTTTCATGATATTTACAAGTATTTATATTTATATTTTTAATATATAAATTCTTTAAATTTGGACAATTTAAATCATCTAAATTATATAAAATAATATCATATCCGAATAAACGTTGAATCCATCTGATTTCCTCCAATCCCTTAGCATAGAATATATAATTTTTTCTTTTCATTAATGAATGGATATATTCAATAACAGCCATTAAAGTCGAATCAGCATCTTCCCATTTTAATCCATGATGATTATGATATAACCAGTTATTAGTTGTTTTATCCCGTATCATCAACTTAGATTCTTCAAAAGGAGGTTGAATAAGAAACGTTTTTATATATGATATATATGTTATATATATATGTTGATATGCTGACTTCTTTAGCAATAAATTTCCTATTAAAATAGAACCCCCGAACGTCTATAACCAACGTATATTCCTCTGACATTATATAGCTTAAACTTTTTTTAAATTCGTTTCAAAAATAGTCTTATGAGTTTCTATAAAGGTTTATAATATTTTTTTAGAATCTAATGAAATCCTATTTAAATAATTGCAAACATAAGTATATATTAGAGCCACCAATTTTATTAACTAATCGATTACACTCCGCTGAATAATGAAAACAAAATATCAAATTAATCTTTTTATATACTACATTTACATTCTTTTTATATGTCATATTTATATAATAAATCCATCTCATTCTATTAAAAGTTAAGAAATTTCCATATTCATATCATGTTTATAACTTTTAATATCAATTAATGTGACATCTGAGCGTAGTGTAGTATCATCTCCAG
>NW_023461149.1:14834-16044 GCF_013731165.1 Rhagoletis pomonella | reverse complement strand
TTTTTAATTATTTGAGCCTCGATTCTCTCTATAGCCAGACGTTGATCATTTCTGCTGGAAATCCCTACTGAAGGAGCTTACTCTTTGACTTTAAATATCAAAGAAGGGACAGTTTTACCACAGATGCTTTTAGCCAAGGATCCAATGTATATCCGTATGAAAAAAATATTGCCCGAAAAGTAAACAAAATTACTGTTTTTAAAATGTTTGCTAAAAATAAATTCCCCACGAGCCCCATTTGAAATTATTGAAAAGAATATACGTAACATCAAAAGCAAATCACGAAAATTTGGTTATGAATTACAGTGCACACTTTCTTCTTTTGCGTCTATTTAGTAGTTTTTTTAAGAGTGGTACAAAAAAATCATAATAAGGAAAGAAACCAATGCAGGTATTTAAAGCACAGAAAAAAAATTTGTTAAAAATACTATGTTCTTTTTGACGTACGTCAAAGGTCAAGTAGAAGTTGGAACTTGTATGACTGCCCCATTAATGGCCCGTAGTCATAGAAAAGTTAGAAAAAGGTTTTAACGATTAAAATTGTGTTTTATTGTAATCACCAATTTAACTCTTTCATAGTCAACTTAAAATGCATTTTGCGGCGAAACAGAATTTTAACTTTAAAATGAGGAGAACGCGGTTTTAAAATGGTAAAATAAGTTTCTAAGTTTTGTTTTGTTGTTGAAATAGTAAACGCAATAGCACCCAGGTTCGATCCCCACTCCGAGCGATTCCAAAGATTTTGTTTTTTTATTTTAAATTTTTATTTTAACACAAAAATTGTTTTATTTTATTTTATTAAATTTTGTTTTATTATCTTTTTCTGTTTACGGTATTTCATATAATTATTTCGTTATTAATCAAATTCTTTGGAGTCTAATTTTAATTAAAAACGCCACAACTATAATTAAATAAAAAAAATTTTTATAATATTTAAAATAACAAAAAAATATGTAAAAAAATGTTCCCTGGCAGTGGGATTCGAACCCACGACTTCCCGGGTAGCTAAATCCGCAATACTGCAGCGGACACAGGGTGAACTAATTAAAGTACTCATATTTCTATATATTGCCGGGTAAATTTTTTCTCTTCATATGGATAGCACTGTTCTCTCTCATCTTAACAGAAAGCTGTTTCTAAGATGTCTATGATTGACACAACTAAAAATTCTATTCTAAACTTAAAACTGTGTTTTAACAAGAATGAGTTT
>NW_023461149.1:11643-14734 GCF_013731165.1 Rhagoletis pomonella | reverse complement strand
CGAAAGTTGAATTAGTGAACTGGTGCGGGCTATGCCTTGGCCACTTTTGATATGCTGAAACTCATCGGCGAATACATCACGCTAAACAAGGCGGCACATACAAAGTTTAGCGGTTTCAACTTCTTTGGCTGTCAGACCGTAGCACCGATCCGGCTGAGCAAGATGGCGGCAAGTATCGATAAATCGCAGGACCCATGCTGCCGTTCTTACCAGTTTACTAAATGAAGAAAATCTATCAAAATTTATAAACGTACGACTTACGATTACTAGGGCATATTAGGTGGTGCAGGTGTGGGGATTTATTTATTTATTATTTATTTATTTCTTACAGCTTTATTAAGCTTAGCTTATACATATTCCTTAAAATCTATGTATGACTTATAGACTAAACTAAAATACGAAGTAAAAAATACGTATATGGATCGCCCAATATTAGTGACTGACAATGATAAGTGCGCAACATGCATCCAAACGGCAATGCACTGACTCGATCTAGTGATGCGCTTTGGGATGAGCTGCGGCTACTTTTCAGATGCTTATGGGAACAGTATACTTATGTTGGCGTGGTGCAACAGTATACGTTGTACGCATGCATTGCGATGGATAGTCCAGAAGCCTGTCAATGCAGCACTAAATTGCAAGCGTCCTGCAATAATGGTACAATTTTTGTTTAAACTCATTTATATTGCTACATTTAATATCCTTTGGCAATTCATTATAATGGGGCGTATTCTGGTTTTCGTACGAATCGAAAATTTGAAATTTTTGTATAGAAAATTATAGGAAAATTTCATGATTTTCGATTCGTACAAAAACAAGAATACGCCCCAATATTTTAACCCTTTGTAATGCAAGTTGCATTTATCAGCTTCAGTTTTATAGGCAGGTAGATTGAAATCATTTTTGCTTCGAGTATTCTTGGAGTGTACATTATTGACATTTGTAAATTTGACTATCTCTCATTATAAAAAATATTGTTGGACAATAGCTGAAATGAGGTTCGATAATAGATCTATAAACCATAGTCTTGTATCTTCTACCTAAATATCTGCAAGTTCGTTGCATAAAATATAATTTTTTTGGCTATCTTTCCCACCGTAAAATCAATGTGCTCATTAAAATACAGTTTATCGTCGATTTTTATTCCTAAGTATTTGAATGTTCTAACTTTTTCAATTGCTTCGTTGTTTATATACAAATTCTGCAGCCCACTGTCCTCAAAATTTCTCCTTGATATAACCATTAATTTGGTTTTATTAACGTTTAATTTAAGTCTGTTCATGCATAGCCAATCGTAGACTTTATTTACGTCATTTTGTAACTTAGTGGATTATTTCACTAATATTATCTCCACTCAGCATAAGTAACGTATCATCGGCGAATAATTTCATATCACAGTATTTTATGCAATCAGCAATGTCATTAATATAAATATTAAACAAATTGATACACCTCTTTTATTTGATACTGATGATCCAATTAATGTTCTTTGACTCCGATTCGTAATGAAGTCCTCAAACCATCTTAGTTCTGTACCAGCGATACCTATATTAAGCAACTTCTTTAGTAACATATTTTGGTCCATTGTCTCAAAAGCACGTTTCAAATCTAGGAAAACAGCTGCAATGTGTTTATTTCTACTCAAGTCTTCTTTCCAATTAGCAATAACCAAATTTAAAGCGTTTTCACAGGAATGTATTTTACGGAAACCAGATTGCTGTGGGATAACAATTTTGTTGTCTTCTAAATACTGGACGAGTTGGTTTTTTACCACCGTTTCAAGTATCTTCGCGTCACACGGTAACTTATTTATAGACCGAATCTCCTCTGCCCTAATAGTATTTCTTTATTTTCTCTATTGGCACAACATCGGAAGTTTTCCAGACAATTGGGAATACACCTTTCATTAACTATTTTAGCGTAAAAGTATGGCTGACTTCCAAAACGTATCAATACAATGTTTGGAAACTGTTTTACTGCGGTATTCAAACTGTTTGTGTATGCAGAGTTGCGACACATTGCAACCTTATACATTGCATATTTTAATAATATTTATCAATGAACAATTTTTCTGAATTTTCCACTTTTAAAACAGCAATGGTAACCAAAAACAAACGAAGCATCAACTTTGTTTCTGATGCACTGATTGCTCTAGCGATGCGTTTCGATAACTTTTCGAATGCGTTTTGGAAAAGTATACATTGTCAACATTTTGTAGTTCGGCGTTATGGGACATTATACTTTGTACGTGTGCAAAGCAATTGACGTTTTGGAAGTCAGCCTATCCAGTGTAAATTATGGAGTCTTTAATAACTCCTTCGGATAAGAGTTTTGTTCCCCCAATTTTATTTTTGAACTTGCTAGTTATATTAAGTATGTCATTTATGGAGACTTTGTGAAATTTAAATGTGAATTTTATGTTTCCAATAACAATAATGTCACCATTACCAGCATCAATATTCGCGCTAATTTCCATCACACTATCAATAAAATAGTTATTTAGTTATTTAGCTATTTGATTCTCTTGTGTAAAAAGTTGGTTATTTATTAATATTTTTTTGATGGCATTGTTTTCTTTCGACATAGATATGCAACTTTTCAGGTGTTTCCACATAGGTTTGCTGTCCCAAACCTTACAGGTAATTTTGTGCTCCATGTATTTGGCTTTCTTGACCTTAATTAATCGTTTATATCTGTTCCTAATTAAGTTATATTCAGTCCAGTCCCTTATTCATCAGTTTCACGCTGATTTCTTTCGAATACGTTAGAGTGTTCATTGCATTTGATATGATGTTAACTAAGAATGTAACCTTATTGTCAATACTCTGATTCTCAAAATCATAAAAGTTAAATTGTCTTAATATGTTAACAAGACTTTCACTAGTATAGTATTCCCAGGAAGTTATAGTTTTTCTAACTCTCATCTGGAATATCTTTTCCAACTTGACTTTAAAATAAATAGTTTCATGATCAGTGAGATCACTTTTCCTTGTATAAAAATCTATGCTTTGATGCATTGCAAAAGATTGAAATAACTCCACTAGCTGTTTACTGTAAGTCGTTGTTTTGTATAAGTTTATATTAAAATCAC
>NW_023461149.1:7887-11543 GCF_013731165.1 Rhagoletis pomonella | reverse complement strand
TCGGCATTTCGAGTTGCATTTCGAACAAATTAGATGTGGTATCACCATACATATGTATAATAAAAAGCATAGATGATCTTCAATAAGAAAACATTAAGATAAGATTTCCAGGCTTCATCTATTGGACTTTAAACCTCTCAACACAAAAACATGTAAATACTGGCGCGATAAATATTGAACATGTAGCATGCCAGCGCGATCCATTACTAATTTGAAATCCTTCAATATGGATCACGATCCAAATATCACAGTGCATATTGAATGTGTGACAGGCGCCCCACGCTGTGATAAATTAACGAGTAGACTGCCTAGCGATAATTTTCTTCGATATGTGGTTAGTTATTTTTGCTGAACGCTGTGTTGCCTGATCAACGCAATTGTTTCTAGTAGTGTGGTCACCGCTACACAACCACTTTACAATTTATCAAATTAATCCAACTTTTTTAGTATGACTTTATACACGGCAAACTTACAAAAAGTTATCAAAATTTAAAAAAAAAAGTTGCCAAGTTACCAAGCACTCAAAAAGTTACCTATTTTGGTCACAAGTGACCAAATGTGGCAACCGTGTTTCCTTTTACTTGTTCATACCTAAGTACGTATGTATGTACTTCAAATTTCAATATAAATATGTACATATGTATTTAAATTTCACGTATGTATATAACCAACAATTCATTTAATATGTGTAGTTTAGTTCTTCATTTATATCTATATATATATATATACATATATATATATATATATATATATATATATATGTATATAACAATTCAAAATATAATTCGGTTCAATAAAATATGACCGCCAATTGTGAAGTCCCCGAGTGTAGGGACTTGGGGTCTTCACAAAGGAAACGATCAAAATCGGAACAAACAAATATTTTTTGCACTCGCGATATTGACCAAAAGTAGTAGTAAATACCCCGTATTAAAACACTTAAATTGTAAAAAATTGGCAAATATACGTTCCTGTACCTGTGGGAGTGGAATAAGTATCGTCTGTAAGTCTGCCGGCTGTTAACGCTGTTTACGTTGTTTTCATCGTTTTCCAGCCGCCGCTGCTTTCATGTCCGGCCGCGGCCTACCTGTTCTTCCGCTGCCTGCTTGTCCTGCTGCTGCTTTTTCCTTCCGGCTGCCCTGCTGCCGTCTGTCTGCGTCGTTGTGGAGTGTGCTTTTCTCTGGGACTGCGACCTCGCCTTCCTGAGGTGCATGCTCCATTCCCACAGGATTGGGCCGGTGTGTGGCGGTTTTGTTTTTGTTGTTTCGAGCCCGTGAAATCAACATAATACAATATAAAGCATAACGCAAAAAATTCCACTGCTTGTTTTCATGCTGGAATCGAAACAGCTGTAACTGGAAACTGTGCTGTCAGATTGACTAAAGTTACAGAGCTGCCACCACGTTAGCATTGGAATAGTTGAAATTAAATTATAATATTTTATATAAATAATTGTGGAATGCAAAAATAAAGATGCTTGCGAGCAAGTACTACCGAAAGTAAGAGAGGCTATTGGAAACGAATACGAAGCTAAGAAGACTAAAGAAAAAGCTGAGATAAAAAAGGTACTGAAGATAGTTGGCATAACTGAAAAAATAAGCAATGATCGATTGATTGAATGCCTAACAAAGCCAAACGACGTATGCGATGGAAAAGAACTCAAAGTGCTAAAGATGTATGATAATACTAATCGTAGAGAGGAAAGTTACATAGCATTAATAGAAACCGATGCAATTACCTATGAAAATGTATTGCAACAAAAAAAGGTTAATATAGAGTGGGACACTTGTGTCGTTTACGAACACTTAAACGTTTTGCGGTGTTTCAAATGCTGGGGATATAAGCACAAAGCCAGCGAATGCACAAATAGAATAGCATGTAGTAAATGAGGCGGGAACCATGACAGTAAAGAATGTACCTCAAATATAATAAAATGTGTAAACTGCAGCGAAATGGTGAGGAAGAAAGTTATTGAGGTAGATGTTAATCATTATGCTTTCAGTATAGACTGTCCAGCATATAAAAAACATGCTCAATCAAAAAATAAAACGCGATTCTAGCAACGAAAAATAAATGAACTTAACTGCATTTACCTAAACATTAATAGTATTATTTCTAATAAATGTGAGCTAGAGCGTCTAATGGAAATAAAGAAACCACATTTGGTCTTTTGTTCAGAGACGTGTACGACTGAAGACTTAACACGTCAAGAGTTACAGATTACAACATACAAACTCGTTAGATGTGACTGACATAGTAGGCATACGGGCGGTGTTTTAGTATATATACACGACTCGATGAAATATACAATAAGACGTACATACACTTTTAATAAAAATGTCTGGTGTTTAATTTTAAAAATTAAAAATATATTTCCCCAATATCAATTTGGACTGCTCTACCATTCACCTAGCTCGAGTGATGCAGATTTCATTGCATACCTACACGAAATCTTAAATAATAATTGTTTAACACATGATAATATAGTCTTTATTGGTGATTTTAATATAAACTTATACAAAACAACGACTTACAGTAAATAGTTAGTGGAGTTATTTCAATCTTTTGCAATGCATCAAAGCATAGATTTTTATACAAGGAAAAGTGATCTCACTGATCATGAAACTATTTATTTTAAAGTCAAGTTGGAAAAGATATTCCAGATGAGAGCTAGAAAAACTATAACTTCCTGGGAATACTATACTAGCGAAAGTCTTGTTAACATATTAAGACAATTTAACTTTTGTGATTTTGAGAATCAGAGTATTGACAATAAGGTTACATTCTTAGTTAACATCATATCAAATGCAATAAACACTCTAACGTATTCGAAAGAAATCAGCGTGAAAGTGATGAATAAGTGGTATGATTTTGAGTTATCCGACCTCAACAAACATAAATTGAGTCTGTACAACATGGCTTTACAAACAGAGGACTGGACTGAATATAACTTAACTAGGAACAGATATAAACGATTAATTAAGGCCAAGAAAGCCAAATACATGTAGCACAAAATTACCTGTAAGGTTGGGGACAGCAAAGCTATGTGGAAACACCTGAAAAGTTGCATATCTATGTCGAAATAAAACAATGCCGTCGAAAAAATATTAATAAATAACCAACTTTTTACACAAGAGAATCAAATAGCTAAAGCACTAAATAACTATTTTATTGATAGTGTGATGGAAATTAGCGCGAATATTGATGCTGGTAATGGTGACATTATTGTTATTGGAAACATAAACTTCGCATTTAAATTTCACAAAGTCTCCACAAATGACATGCTTAATATAACTAGCAAGTTCAAAAATAAAATTGGGGGAACAAAACTCTTATCCGAAGGAGTTATTAAAGACTCCATAATTTACACTGGATAGGCTCACTTCCAAAACGTCAATTGCTTTGCATACGTACAAAGTATAATGTCCCATAACGCCGAACTACAAAATGTTGACAATGTATACTTTTCCAAAACGCATTCGAAAAGTTATCGAAACGCATCGCTAGAGCAATCAGTGCATCAGAAACAAAGTTGATGCTTCGTTTGTTTTTCATTGATAATGTTGGGAACTCCTGCCTTTACCAAATTCAATTTCTATATTATTGTAATTCCAATTTCATGTATGCTTACATTCACCTACTTATGTTTATGAATT
>NW_023461149.1:2144-7787 GCF_013731165.1 Rhagoletis pomonella | reverse complement strand
GCCCTAAAGTTTGGCACGTTACTTCTGGGACACCCTGTATATAGGTACATATATGCTCCACTGTATAGTATGTTATAATAGAAATTTTTTGTTGTTGATTATGGCTACGAAAAGTTTAACATGCTCTTTTTCAATACAACAACTATATATAGTTTATAATTTTCCCAAATTGATAAGATTAACATGTTGTTTTTCAATATACAACTATATATATTTAATAATTTCCTCAATTCCTATGGCTACGAAAAGTTTAACCTGCTCTTTTTCAATACAACAACTATATATTTTTTATTTATTTATTTATTCTAAAGAGAAACAATTATAAATAATTGCTACACTTAAATCTGAAGCACTGGCTGCCAGTGCCGTCGGCTAGAAAAAAAAAATGTTTAACATACTTAGGTGACAATATTTAGTACAGAAAGATGTATATCTGTGTTCATATGGAAAAGTAGCTTATGTCGAAAGGCTGGCTTTAGTATAAATCGGCATTCGCAGCATACGATTGCGAATGACTTACGGGCGCTAAGCCGTTAAACAACTTTTAGCAAATAAACGTGCAAGAAATAGTTCCGATACTAGCAAGTCAATATTCTTTTTAAGTCTCATCAAAAAATTCCTTGTCGTTTAAAAAATAAAGGGAATGCCGCATTATACTAAAGCCGGCCTTTCGACATAAGCTACTTTTCCATACGAACACAGATATATGTATGTGTGAATTTATGACTGACGATATTTGACTATATGCTTAATTTACTTAGAGATACAAAGTGTGATAGAATATTAACATTATTGTCATTAATACATTTAAGATGATCAGAGGGTTTAGTGTTAGTAAATAGTGCTGATCTTATGTGTTGAAGCCCTGGGCAGTCATCGAGCAGGTGTGATACTGTGAGG
The DNA here is from genome assembly GCF_013731165.1 of Rhagoletis pomonella. NCBI lineage: Eukaryota > Metazoa > Arthropoda > Insecta > Diptera > Tephritidae > Rhagoletis > Rhagoletis pomonella. The sequence goes on along the minus strand of NW_023461149.1, from coordinate 6,887 downwards.
CTGCAGTAGCCGCAAGACTGGCATGGTGGTGCAGTTTGACCGTTGAGTAGATGTGTGTGTGTAGTAATCGTGTGTCCAATTCTGAGCCTGACAAAAGTTTTTATATTTCTGATAGGCAGGTTTGCGGGATAGGTCGATCGTGTACCATCGGGGTTGCAGGTTTTATAAAAATGCTGGTATTTACTCCATTCTGTTCGCTAACTTTCGTGTTGCTTTCGTGTAATCGAAAAGAAGAAGAGGTTCGGTGCCAGCTTCTTTGGCTCTTTTATCCGCAATCTCATTTCCTCTAATGCCTGTATGTCCAGGTATCCACATTACTTTTATGGAGCTATACTGAAGTAGGTTTTGGCGGATTTTGTTTACGAGGTGGCAATCATTCGATGGATTAAGAAGTCATCTTCACGAGAGGAGTACAGTACTGCTTCAAGCAGAGCAGCAGCTTCAGCTGTAAAAGCTGAGCAGTATGTGGGCAGAGTACCGACAGTAATGGCGGCACCAAGTATGTTTGTGACAGCAAACGTTGTACTGGTGTCAGATTTCGATCCATCGGTGTATATAATTTCCCAGTCCTCTTTGTATGGCTGTAAGGCTTCATTAAATATTTGTAGGTATTCGCTAGGGCTGGTTTTGTTCTTAGGGTGATTCTGAACAACGGTGACGAATGAAGATTTAGGAATAATGAAAGGAGGATGGGACGCTGTATTTACTAATGTTGGTGTCTATATTATGTCCATTTCCTGTAGTAATGATATGCACCGTGATAATGCGGATTCTTTCCTAGTTTTGCGTGCATGAAGCAAAACAGAGTTAATTTGGGTAAATAACAGCTGATTCCGGCAATGGAGCAGTTTAGGTATTAGCATCATTGTATTGTACTCTGTCCTGTTCGAGATATCAGGTAGTCCGGCTTCGGTAAGAACTGCTCTGACTGGTGACGTGGGGAACGCACGTATACTCCTTCTTGCGGCTGCGTGGTATGGTGCATGTAAGAGTTTGATATGAGATTTAGCACAATTGCCCTATATTGAAAGACCATAATCGATTTTTGAAAGTATTAGTGATTTGGTTATGTTTATAAGGGTGTTGGTGTGTACAAAACAGTGTTTAGATGAGAGAAATTTAATTATGCTAAGCCTAGATAATATACTAGTTCTTATATATTGACAATATTGCTTAAAGCTAAGTCTTTTATCAAATATTAAGCCAAGAATCTTTAAGGTGTCCGAGTGAGGTATTGGAATGTTATGTAGGGAAAGGGGCGGAAAAGAACAGATATGTTTCCTGCATATGTGAAATGAGGAGCACTTATTAAGAGCAATTTTAGCACCTGAGGTTTGGCTCCAAATGTGTATGCTCTTAAGGATATCTACGAAATTTAATTCAATCTGCCTCAAGTCTTTGATCTTGGAGAAGATAAGGACATCGTCGGCGTAAATAACATGTTCTACGTGACTAAAAGAAGCAATTACTGAGCTTAGTTCGTTAAAAGCAATTGTGAACAGGATAACCGAGAGTGGAGATCCTAGTGGTATTCCATTATAGAGATTGTGAATACTCGAGTTGTAGTTATTGACTCCAACGATGAATTTCCGATTTTGTAGGAAAGACCTTACAAAATTATAAATTTTTTCCCGATCTTCCAACGCTTTAGTTCTCTGAGTACGAGGTGAACACCGATTCTATCAAAAGCTTTCTCAAAGTCTAAGCTCAATACAGAGACGTGGTTTCTGGTTGCTAAGGCTGTAGATGCAAAGTGTTCGAAATATATCAACGGTTCTATAACACCTATCCCTTTTTGGAACCCAAATTGGTGGGGAGATAACAATTTATTTGTTTTAGCGAACCACATAATGCGCGTTGAGATTATCTTCTCCAAGATTTTGGACATGCAGGGAAGGAGGGATATCGGATAAACCTTTCGTAGCCATAATCAACAAAAAATTGTCTATTATAACATACTATACAGTGGAGCATACATATATATATATGTACGTATTTAACATGCTCTTTTTCAATACAACAACTATATATATTTTATAATTTTCCCAAATTGAAAGATTAACATGTTCTTTTTCAATATACAACTATATATATTTAATAATTTTCCCAATTCCGCTGCTAACATTTTTAATGAATAAATATCAAATACGTTTAATTTTATAATGATAGTATATACATACATATGTGTTTTATTGTTTTATTTGGACATTTTTTTATTAAATTTATTAATCTCACATATGAGATTTCTTAAATCAATATTTTCCTTGATTATTATATAAATTTATTAAGTTCACAACATTTTTATGTTGTCTTTCTATGAAAAAACAATTACATGTATCAGGTCCTGATTCAGTATCATTATTACTCCAAGGACAGATCGTAAAATGTTTTCCATATATAGATTTTATCCAAGACCCATTTTCCATCTGTTCCGTTAATATACATCCATTTTGTATAATGTTTCTATGATGATCTAATATATATTTAAAATTCCTTTCTAGAAATCCTTTAATTTCATCACTTTTCATATTGAGTTTGATTGTAGTATCTAGTTTAACCGTTATCTGTTTAATAGAATAGCCCTGTTTAGCAGTTAGCTGTTTAATAGAACAGCCCTGTTTAGCAGTTAGCTGTTTAATAGGACAGCCCTGTTTAGCAGTTAGCTGTTTAATAGAACAGCCTGGTTAAGCAGTTAGCTGATTAATAGAATAGTATACATAGTTTATTATTTTATAAGTGATCACTTTCAATATAAATGATATAAAAGCCGAGTAAATATCTAATGTTTCTTACATGCACTGTTTTGGTGAATTCTCTAGAAATATCTAGAAATTTCATATTTTTTTCCCATACATTTTCGATTCTGATACAATTGTTCATACAACTAATAATTATACAAAACCTCATTTAAAATACAGTTTGTATTAAATTTATCAACTTATACAATTTTCATTAATTTTCATACAAGTACTAATTTTATTAACTCACATAAGTTCCAGATTTTCATATAATAGTCTTATTAACTCACACAAGTAATAATTTTTCATACAAGTATTAAATAAATAATTGTTTATTAATTCACATAAGATCTAAATTTTCATAGATATTCTCAATGTGCAAAAAAGTCAAGTAAATATCTAATGTTTCTTGCATGCATTATTTTGATGTAATTTTATATTTATCAATTTCATATATTTTTTTCATATGTATATTTTCGGTTCTGCTAAAATTTTTCATACAACTAATAGCCTTTTTAACTCATAGAAGTTGTGAGTTTTCATATTAGTATAAAATTTATTACCTCATACAAGTTATAATTTTTCATACAAGTATTAGATTTAGGAACTCATATGAGTTCATTCGTTTTCATACAAGTAATTATCTTATTAACTCATACAAACTATAATTTTTCATACAAGAAATGACTTTATTAATTCATAAAAAGCTATATATTTTCATATAAGTATTAAATTGATGAACTCATATAAGTTCATCAGTTTTCATACAAGTAATATCTATATTAACTCACGAAAGTTATAATATTTGATGTAAGTAATTGCTTTATTAATTCATGTAAGTTAGTTTCATTAGTTTTCATATGCCTAATTGTTTCTTAATTAAGTTTCAAATGTTCATAGATTTTGCCAATGTACAAAAAAAAGTCGAGTAAATATGTAATGTTTCTTGCATGCATTATTTTGATCAAATTTCATATTTTTCCCATACATTTTCGACTCTGTTACAATTTTTTCATATAAGCAATAACCTTTTTAACTCATAGAAGTTATGAGTTTTCAATAATTTTTCATATAACTAATAACTTCATTAGCCCATAGAAATTATAGATTTTCATATAAGTGTCAAATTGATGAACCCATATAATTTCATTAATTTTCATATATGTTCATCAGTTTTCATATAAGTAATTGCCTTATTAACTTATACAAGTTATAATTTTTCATATAAGTAATAACTTTATTAAGTCATAGAAATTATAGATTTTCATACAAGAATTAAATTGATGAACTCATATAATTTCGTTAATTTTCATATAAGTTCATCAGTTTTCATATAAGTAATAACTTTATTAACTCATAGAAATTATAGATTTTCACCTATATCAAAATATGAGTTTTCATAAAAAGTGGACTTAACAACTTTTTTCAGTAAGTCAAGCATTTTTAAGCATTTTTTTTATATATTTATGTGGGTTCGTTATCGTCCACTTGGCATTAATATACTTATTAGACAAACAATGATGATGAAATCAAGATCAAGGTTATTCTTATATTAATAAATAGATGAATAGGCTAATATATTAATGTTTTAAAAAATCACACCACAACTTGGGGCTTATCAGAGAAATTAAATATATATGTATAGCATAGAATTTTTTGTTTGGCTATTTTTAAATTCTTTTTAAATTGTCATTGATTTATTAAATGTGATTGACGTTTTGAAAGCCCGCCAATTTTTGAATTCTTATGCTTATTAGAGAAATGAAAATATAGTATATAAACTTATCTCTTTATTGAGATGAGTTCTCATTTATCAAAGAAATTTGCTGTGAATAAGGTCCATTTTTGTGAAAGGTTTTAAGTAAATTATATAAACATATATAAATCAAACAAAGGGCGAAGGTAAGCTTTTACTAAAAAGATCTAATAATAATAGAAAAAATGTTTTCTAATTTTAAAATATATATACATATATACATATACAGGCATGTTCTGTAAATCGAAC
>NW_023461149.1:1449-2044 GCF_013731165.1 Rhagoletis pomonella | reverse complement strand
TATATATATACATATACAGGCATGTTCTGTAAATCGAACGATTTGAAATCGATATGATTTGCTAAATATTGATCGTTATTTATGATGAAAAGATTGAATATTTTATATAAAAAATATAACAGAAACATCAGCGATGTTATATCATCCATACCAATACCAAATTATGAGTTTTATGAGTAAAAATCCATAAAAATATTTCTAAAATCGTATCAATTTCAAATCGAACGAATTTCAGAACATACCTGATATTCTATTTTTTATATACGTTTATAGACTGAATTTTATATAAATGGAGAACCTATGGAATGGAATATTTACTGAAGGTGTGGAATCGCGTGATCTACAGGTGTTTTGTGACGAGATACCTACAAACCCTCTTCCTGAAGTAGAATATTATTGGACAGGAAAAAAATATCTTATAGTCTATTATGGACATCAATATTTTAAATTAAAACCCCGTGTGGTACGGGAAAACCCAAATTTATTAATAAACAATTAAAATAAAAAAATAAATATAATGAGGTTTTTTATTGATTTGAGTCAAAATGAATTTGAAAATACAGAGTTTTCTCTAAAACTACCTAATAATGATACT
>NW_023461149.1:0-1349 GCF_013731165.1 Rhagoletis pomonella | reverse complement strand
TATATGAAAATCTATAATTTCTATGAGCTAATGAAGTTATTACTTATATGAAAAATTATTGAAAACTCATAACTTCTATTAGTTAAAAAGGCTATTAGTTGTATGAAAAAATTTTAGCAGAACCGAAATTATACATATGAAAAAAAAAATATGAAATTGATAAATATAAAATTTTATCAAAATAATGCATGCAAGAAAAATTACATATTTACTTGACTTTTTTTGTACATTGAGAATATCTATGCAAATTTAGAACTTATGTGAATTAATAAACAATTATTTATTTAATACTTGTATGAAAAATTACTACTTGTATGAGTTAATAAGATAATAAAATTACAACTTTACAACTATATATATATATTTAATAATTTTCCCAATTCCGCTGCTAACATTTTCAATGAATAAATATCAAATACGTTTAATTTTATAATGATAGTATATACATACATATGTGTTTTATTGTTTTATTTGGACATTTTTTTATTGAATATATTAATCTCACATATGAGCTTTTTTAAATCAATATATTCCTTGTTTTCTTCATTATAATAGTTATTATATAAATTTATTAAGTTTACAACATTTTTATGTTGTCTTCCTATGAAAAAACAATTACATGTATCAGGTCCTGATTCAGTATCATTATTACTCCAAGGACAGATCGTAAAATGTTTTCCATATATAGATATTATCCAAGACCCATTTTCCATCTGTTCCGTTAATATACATCCATTTTGTATAATGTTTCTATCATGATCTAATATATATTTAAAATTCCTTTCTAGAAATCCTTTAATTTCATCACTTTTCATATTGTGTTTGATTGTAGTATCTAGTTTAACCGTTATCTGTTTAATAGAACAGCTCTGTTTAGCAGTTAGCTGTTTAATAGAACAGTCCTGTTTAGCAGTTAGCTGTTTATTAGAACAGCCCTGTTTAGCAGTTAGCTGTTTTATACAACAGCCTTGTTAAGCAGTTAGCTGATTAATAGAATAGTATACATAGTTTATTATTTTATAAGTGATCACTTTCAATATAAATGATATAAAAGCCGAGTAAATATCTAACATTTCTTACATGCACTATTTTGGTGAATTCTCATATTTAGAAACTTCATTTTTTTCCCATACATTTTCGACTCTGATACAATTTTTCATACAACTAATAATTATACAAAACCTCATTTAAAATACAGTTTGTATAAAATTTATCAACTTATACAATTTTCATTCATTTTCATACAAGTACTAATTTTATTAACTCACATAAGTTCCAGATTTTCATATAATAGTCTTATTAACTCTTCTTCTTCTTATTTGGCGCTGTAACCGCCTAAGCGATTTTGG
>NW_023461148.1:0-28580 GCF_013731165.1 Rhagoletis pomonella | reverse complement strand
CAAGGTTACCCAGGTCCACGTTTTGGTCTATATCTCGAGACCCTAGTTATTTTTTTTTAAATTTTCTTTGCTACAAACCTCACGGAGCCCGAGCCCTTTCCAACGAATGCAAAACCGTGGGAATCGGTTCGTGCGTTCTGGAGTTATAGCGTCAGGAAGGAAAACTCGACTTATTTTTATATAGTAGATATTGAAAAATCTTAGATGTGTATTTTGGTTATTAATTTGATGAGAAAAAACACAGTTTTACTCTTAGAAATATCAAATTGAGACCTGTATAATATTTTTGGTTCTTTGCGGTTTCAATGTAACAACGAAAAATATTTCAATGTAATACCGAAAGCCATCACAATTAGGGGATTCACTTAACATTTGTTTGTGTAAAATAACGGTTAAAATGGTATTAGGGAGGCTAATTATATATATTTCGGTGTAGTTAGAAATCCTCTAAAACCATTTTAATCACTATTTTACGTAAAAAAATGTTAAGCTTTACATTTACGGCGATTAACACGTCTTGTGAATCCCCTAAATGTATGAAAAATTGTTTAGTAACATTTTTCCGCGAATCTTATATATAAAAATAAGTGCACGTTTTTGGTGTGACCTTATAACTTGAGAACGGCTTCACCGAATTCAATGAAATTTATACGTCATATTCGGGCTATCATGCAGATAGTTCGTGTGAAGTTTTTCCCGAATGCGGAAAAGGGGACGTGGCAAAACCCATACCAACTAAAATATATAAATAAGTGCACGTTTTTGGTGTTACCTTATGACTGGAGAACGGCTTCACCGAATTTAACAAAACTCACACGGCATCTTCGGGCTATCATGCATGGTTTATGTGAAATTTTCCCGAATTCGGATAACGGGGCGTGGCACCTCTAATCTTATATATAAAAATAAGTGTGTTAGCTTATAACTTGAGAACGACCTCACCGAATTTAACAAACTTTATACGGCATATTCATGGAAATGGTTTATGTGAAGTTTGCACAAATTTGAAAAAGAGGGCGTGGCACCTCTATCTTATATATAAAAATAAGTACACGTTTTTGGTGTTAGCTTATAGTTTGAGTACGGCTTCACCGAATTCAACCAAATTTATGCAGCATATTCGGGCAGATGGTTTGTATGAAGTTTGCCCGAATTCGGAAAAGGGGCGTGGCACCTCTGTCTTATATAAAAGATAAGTACACATTTTTGGTGTTAGCTTATAACTTGAGAACGGCTTCACCGAATTCAACCAAATTTATACTGCATATTCGTGCTATCATGCGGATGGTTTGTGTGAAGTTTGCCCGCGAATCGGTGCGTGACACCTCCCATACTAACTAAAATTTTCATGTTGTATATCTCTTGAAATATCTGTGCTAGAGTACTGGAAATTGGTATAGGTATATATGAAATAATTCCATACTCAAGGAGAAAAACGGGCGGTATTGGAAAAGGGGGCGTGGCACCTCCCATCTATATATATATATATATAAATGTTGTATTCGTTTGTAACAGGCCTCAAAACTGGAATAATTGAATAATTTTTTTGGATTGTTCGGTGGACCATTTATAATGTAAAAATTTGGAGGGTTGCTACCTGTTTGAAAATTTTGAATGGAATAAAATTGATAAAATAAATGAAATATTACAGTATGGGTATCAAATTAATGAGGTTGAAGAAAGATTACTGTAGGAAATACTTTTGGGAGAGTTACCACCTATTTACAAATTTGAATTCAGTTAACTTGATAAAATAAATAAAATATGACAATGAGGGTATCAATTAAAGAAGCTTAAGAAAGAAAACTGTTGGAAATATTTTTGAGGAGGGCCGCCACCTATTTGAAAATTTTAACTCAGTTAAATTGATGAAATGAATGAAATATTGCAATGTGGGTATCAAACTAAAGTTTTAGGAAGGCTTACAGTCGAAAGTATTTTTAAGGAGGGTTGCCACCTGTTTCAAAGTTTTTACTCAATTAAATTGATAAAATAAATTATATATTACAATATGGGTATCAAACTAAGAGGTTTGAGAAAGATATCTCTTGGAAATATTTTTGGGAAGGTTGGCGCCTATTGCAAAATTTTAACTCAGTTAAATTGATAAAATAAATGAAATATTGCAATGCGGGTATCAAACTAAAGAGTTTAGAGAAGGCTTACAGTTGAAATTATTTTTGAGTGTGGTTGCCACTTAACTCAATTTAATTGATAAAATAAATGATATATTCCAACACAGATATTAAAATAAAAAGGTTTAAGAAAGATAACGGCTGGAAATTTTTTGAGAATTGACACCTATTTGAAAATTTTAACTCAGTTAACTTGATAAAACATTGAATTGTGGGTATCAAACTTTATGTTTTTAATATTTAATATGTTTGAGGATTGTTGCCACCTATTTGTAAATTTGACAAAATCTGATTGATAAAATAAATCACATCTTACAATAAAGCTATAATTTTGAAGAAGTTTATGAAAGATGACTATTGGAAATACTTTTGAGGACGATTGCCACCTATTTGAAAATTTTAATTTAGTCAGATTGATTAAATAAATGAATATTGCAATGTGGGCATCAAACTAAAGTGTTTTAAGAAGACTTACGATCGAAAATATGTTTGAGGACACTTGCCACATGATTGAAAATTTTACTCAATAAATTGATAAAATAAATGAAACGTTACAATATGGGTACAAGGTAGATTCGAAATCTTTATTTGAAAATATTTTCAGTAGGATTATCACCTATCTCAAAGTATAGATGAAAAATATTGAAATTAAATGAAAAATTAGGTACATAATTGGTTCTAAACTAAGTGTTTGGAAAAGCTAACATTATAAAACGGTTAACTTTTAAGCATAAACAATTTAATCTGGGATCGCCATAGCATGCTACATTTATTGCGTGTAAAGATAATGTTCCTGCTTGAGCTTTGAGTTTTCGCGACTTCAGATGTCTAAGATTCTACCTTAGTGAAATTCACATCTACCTAACGTACCCACATTTTCCATACACTTTTTTGCTAAATTAGATGAGCTTCTTCAGCTTTTTAGATGATATTATGAAGATTATGAGTTTTATTATTATTATTGTGATCTCCTATTATATGCCCAATCAAACATTTCTAAGTTAAAGCGTGAGCAGAAGGGCATTTATGAACGCATGATGCAAATGTTAAGGTAATAGGAACTGCAGAACTGAACCACGCAGGAAGAATTTTTTTACCAGGGCGTGAAATTTCTGGCGTATGCCGATGACATCGACATCATCGGTAACAAAAACCTCGAAGTCTGTTCTGCCTTTGCCAAGTTGGATAACGAAGCAAAGCCCTTATTTAGGTTCGGTGATCAACGAGGACAAGACGAAGTATCTCCTGTCATCAAAGAAACAGTCAGAGCATTCGCGCCTTGGCACCCACGTCACTGTTGCCACTTGTAATCTTGAGAAAGTAAAAAATTTCGATTACTTGGCAACCAGCATAACATCGATAATAATGTCGGCATCGAAATCCAACGCAGAACCACTTAAACCAATAAGTGCTACTTTGGACTGAATAGGCAATTCAAGTGTAAAGTTGTCTCTTCTTCTTCTTCTTATTTGGCGCTGTAACCGCCAAAGCGATTTTGGCCGAGTTCAACAAAGCACGCCAGTCGTTTCTTTTCTGTGCCAACTGACGCCGATTGGAAATGCTAAGTGAAGCCAAGTCCTTCTCTACCTGGTCTCTCAGTGGGAGTTGATCAAGATGCTGATGCAAGAGATGAATTTTGTACGACATATTAACCCCAATTTCATCGAAAGCTGCCAACATGTTTGCAACAGATTGCTGTAGTTTTGCGTTCTTTACCCAAAAGTCCTTTAATGACTGCTTTCAATGCGAGCCATGCATTTAATTCTCGGTCTGTCAGAACTTGGTTGGCAGCTTTCGATGAAATTGGGGTTAATATGTCGTACAAAATTCATCTCTTGCATCAGCATCTTGATCAACTCGCTCAACAGTTGCCAACTAAATCTGATGAGCAAGGCGAACGATATCACCAAACTGCGCTTCGATTTGAAATAAGGTAACTATAGAGTGTGCATATTTTGAATTCCTAGATTTTTCTAATATCTTTGTCAGAGTGCACAATTTAAACATGTTAACGATTGAAAACTATTTTCGTTTCAGGTACAGAGGAAAGAAGTCTCCAGATGCAATACTCGCTGAAATTTGTTGGTGGTATAAAAACACCTTTGAAGAAGAGGAAGACGAGGAAAAAGAGGAAGAAGGGGAAGACAAAGATGAAATTCCAGAATATCTGTTGGACGAAATTATCGACCTTTCTGATGATAATGACGATAACCAAGATATTAGAGAGAGCAGTGATGTTGATCCACAGCCGAATGCTAAACGGCAACTGGCCAAATCATTAATTTAATTTATAAAATTTTTTTACTTAAAACTTTTCATAACTAAATAACATTTCAAAATTATATTTTTTCCATATTTTTATAATTTCTTTTTCAATGTTTCTTCAAAACCAACACTGAAAAAATTGGTACATAAGAAATGAGAAGTAAATTAATATTAAGCTGGAAAACGCAAGTTTTGTATTATGATTGTTTTCTTTTCATGAAATTTATTGAAGAAACTGAGAAGCATATTATAGATCAAACAGAAAGCAAAAAAGACTTAGTTTTGTGGAAAATATGTTCAAAAAGCATGAAAAAAAAATTTTCCAACATTTTGCTTCATAAGCACTACAAAAATTTTCTAAATCAATTTTTTAATTTTAATTGTTGCACAGGTCTGTAGCAATAATTTGGCTTTAACAGATTGAAAACATATCAATTAGTCGACGAGTTATAGCCAAAAAAGCATATAAACAATATGCTGAAAATCGGCATTTGACTGCAAAGTTCGAAGGTCGATTAAAAAAAAATTCGAACTAACATAAACAAACGCCGCGATACGGGTCTTCTAATTTAGCCTCTATTTTCACCCCTCACTCTCAGAATCGACCTAACTTTTGCTAACCTGAATTTGTTCCACAGTGTTATAGGAATCACGATTGGCTCAGTGAACGAGTTATTCTTGCCGCGAAACATTCAAAGCGAGGAAAAAACATATATGTACGTCGATAAACACCGTTGTGGAAACCGATGACGCAGTTAATTAACCGAGGAATTTTTGAACGCGATTGATCTTCCAGGAATGACTCATACTGAAATTGAAAGTAGGTGTGCCAATTAGCATGTTGCGGAATATTAATTAGCCAAAACTCTACAACGGCACGCGACTCGCAGTTTAGAAATTGATGAAGAACGTAGTGGAAGCAAAGATTTTAACGTGGCCTTTCAAAGGTGAAGATCCTCATTCCTCGAATTCCTATGATTCCGACCAATACACCATCTAAATTTAAAAGATTTCAATTCACAACCAATAAAGCTCAAGGTCAATTTTGGAAAAGTGTGGTTTAGATTTTGATACCGATTGCTTCTCATAGGGACAAATGTATGTTGCGTGTTCCCGTGTCGGCAAACCAGATAGCCTTGATATCTGCGTAGAGAATAGAAAAGTGAAAAATATTGTGAAGACACAAGTATTGCAAAATGAAACTTATATGAAACATATGCTTTGCTTCGTTAATCATTTATCATCAATGTAACAGGAATATGCCACAGCAAAGCGTGGCAGGGCGCATCTAGTTTTATATGAAAATATAGTTTATTTATTTATTTAACAATCAGTCTATGAAAGCATAATTTCTTACAGACTATTTAACAATCAAGCTTAAACTAGGGCATCAAATTAAGAATATTGATAAAAATTGACTTAGGTAGAGAAAAATCAAGGTCGATAGAAGTTGAGATCTGGTTAAATTCGCAAATTGCACGGCCAATGGGTGCATTACGGGCATAATTCGTTCTGAAATTTTCAGCATAAAAAGGCAGGGAAGCACGCAGATACCTCCTCGGTACATTAAAATTTATTCTACCCAAAAGCTGCGGACAGTCACAAGATCCTTGGATAATGCAAAAAATGAAAGTTAGAGACAAAGTTGACCTTCTTTTATCTAACGATTTTAGATTGAGCAGCGATAAGCGCGCATTATATGAGGGTATGGGCTCAGAAAAGCGTAGTGATCGTAAGGCAAATTTAAGAAACACTTTCTGAACGCGTTCAATCCTATTGATATGGAACTGGTGGAACGGACGCCAGATTATTGCTGCATACTCCAGGTGAGAACGTACGAAAGAGGTATATAGCAGTTTTAAAGTGTACGGATCGGAAAATTCAGTGCTATTCCGCTGCACAAAGCCAAGCATAGCATATGCTTTCGATATAATAAAATTAATATGGCTGCTAAATGAAAATTTGCTGTCAAAGATAACACCAAGGTCCTTGATTTCGTTAACTGACTGCAGACTACACTCAGATAAACTATACCGAGTTATTAATAAATTTCGCGATTTTGAAAATGATACGTAAAAGCATTTGTTAATATTTAATGAAAGATGAGATCTTAAGCACCACAAATAAAAGTTATCCAACTCGGATTGGAGCTTTTTCATGTCAGAAGAATTCTTAACAGCTGAATAAATCTTCAAGTCATCTGCATGTAAAAGAAAATTAGCAAAAGAAAAGCAAGAACCGATGTCATTTATAAATAATATAAAAAGCAAGGGACCTAGAACACTACCTTGTGGAACACCGGAAGTAGCGAAAAAAGGTTCTGATTGCGCGTTATCCACAGTTACAACACACCGTCGTCGATACAAGTATGACTTGAGCCATTGCAGAAAGGTTGAGTGGAAGCCAATGCATGCGAGTTTGTCAATCAACACCATGTGCGAAACTTTGTCGAAGGCTTTCGAAAAGTCGGTGTAGATGCAATCAACTTGACATCCTGAAGAAAATGCTGAGATGCAATATTTGCTAAAGACTGCCAGATTTGTAACTGTGGAACGACCCGTTACAAACCCATGTTGATTTTGGCTAATTAAACTCTTAACTGAGAAATACATTTTATCTTGAGCGACTCGTTTTGATGGAATCTCTATCCTTACACGACAAGACAACGAACAGATTTGGGACAAAAAATTCTGAGTCAAAAAAATCGTTGTTTAACCACGTTTCAACAATCACGAAAACATCGAAGTCCAACTGCGAGCTAAAGCGTTTAACCACACACGATTTCGTTCTCAGCCCCGAAGCATTTTGGAAGTAAATATTTAAGTGCCTTCTTTGAGATGAGTTAACTACATTAGCTACTGCACTTGTTGTTGTTTCGTATCATTTATAAAAAAAAGAAATGGACGTACATTTACTCCAACTGGCCAAAGATCAGATGACAAAAGATTCGAATAGAAAGAGTCTGGAGCTCCAAGCTTGAAATTTACTCTCGTAATAAACTTTAGATCAGCATCATTTTTTACCAACTTGTAGCATAACAGTTGGCCCTTATTTATATTAGCATGTTTAGATACATACTCAACTATGCTATTAGCAGTGACTGATGACTCAAATGAGGATAAATGCAGCCACCGCATACGAGCAGCAACTTTAAGTTCAGAATTTGCATTGGTACCAACAATATTCCGTCGAGTAGCTCGCCTATTATGGCGTCGTAGCTTTATTAATCTGAGAATTATTAATCTGAGAAGACAAATTTTTAGCTGCAGCAGATTCAGACTCTTGTTCAGAATTTAACATCGAGGCGTAAGAGTTGAAAGACGAAGAAGTCGGAGCGGACAAAGTTGTATTAGCACCAACAATAGCATTAGCACCAACACCAACAGCGGCAATAAGAGAGCATTTCGTAGAAAATCTGGTAGACGAATCAGTAGGGCATTGTTTATCAGCATCAGCAAGCGAAAGTGCGGGTAAACTATAAGAAACATCAAAATAAAATCTCTAAACTTTGTGCAAAACTCAAGAAAATTTGCATACAAGTTGGCATTTGAATATAAAGCCCAAAATACAATAACGCAGTGGCAGCGGCAGTTTTTCGAAATCAGCTGTTTTTTTAGAAAGTGTGGTGTCCAATGAAGGGACTCACAATACAGCCAGCGTTGCCCTTTTGCGGGAATTGTGAACAAAAAAGGGATGGCGGGAATAATGGTCGTGAAAACGGGGGAAAACACATACGGCGTGCCTATAAATATTATTTATATATATAATACGCGAAGGCATTTTTTGTTCAGCATAAAAGATCTGCACCGTTCGTTCGATTTTCAAAAATGGGGTGCCCGAATTAAAGCGCATAGCCTGTAGATGTGCAAACTGGTTTTATTTTTTTCGAAAAGAGTTGCCACCTGTTGAACAATTAAAATCAAATTTTTCAATAATCAGTACCGTTCGTTAGATTTTCAAAAATGAGGTGTCAAAGGGCTCGGGCTGTATTTGTGCAATAAGGATTTATTTTTTTGAAAAGAGTTTCCACCTTTTAAAGACTTATCTATATTCAAATTATTTAAAAAAAATTTATCAATTATTCAAAATGGGTATTAATCGAAATGGTTTTGAAAAGCTTTGTTTTTTAACTTAACTATAGGAGGGTTACCACCTGTTTAAAAAATAAAATTCAATTTGAATTAAGGGAAATAGGTAAGAGAAGTATGTATGTATCACCGTATGGGTGCCAAACGAAATGGTTTTGAAATGTCGAAAATTTGAAAATACTTGAAATGTCGAATTTAGTTAATATGAAACATCAAAATATAAATGTCAAACGAAAGTGTGTTAAGGAATCTTTTTGAGGCGATGGAAAAGGGTTGCCACCTGTTTAAATAGTTAAATTCAAAGTATTTAATAAGTTAAATGAATTATTCAAATTTGGGTATCAATCCAAGGGGATCTCAAAAATCTTTATTTCTGAACCATGTTTAGTGGGGTTGCCACAGGTTTAAAAAATCAAACTCAACTTAATTTATCACTTAATTAAAATATGTATAGCAATATTAGACAACTGAGCCTTAACAAGAGTTTAGCTTGAAAATACTTTTCAAGAGGGTTGCCATCTGTTTGAAAGTTTTAATTTAATTAACTAATGCAAAATTTATGCGAATTATATAAATACGGGAGTCAAACGAAAGAGTGTTAAGATATATTTAGTCTGAACATTTGGAACGTTTGAGAAGGGCTGCCACATCTTTAAAAAGTTATATTCAAATTATTCAATAAGTTCGACGAATTACTAAAGGATGGGTATCAATTTAAATTTTAAAACTCTTTGTTTCCGACCTTTATTTAGGAGGGTTGCAACGTGTTTGAACAATCAAATTCAAATTAGTTCATCTGCTATTGAAACACACGTGTATCACAATGCCAGGCGAAAGAGATTTAAGAACATTTTAGTTTGAAATTACTTTTGAAAAGGACTTCCACCTGTTTGAAAAGTCGAATTTAATTAACGTATACACAAGTTTTATGTAATATTTAGATATGGAGTGAATCGAAATTTATGAAAGCTTCAGTTTGAAAATATCTTTAATTAGGGTGGCCATTTTTTCGGAAAAAAAACATATCGATCTAAAAGTATAGGTATGTATACATATGTATGTGTATTATACGGGAAGGTATTTTGTGTGATAGTCATTCGATTTTCAGCCTTATTTTGAATTTCAAAAATGATAGGTCAAATTAAAGACCTTTACATGTAGATGTGCGATAAAGTTTTATTTTTTTACTTGAAATCTATTTTATCGGTAAAGGGTAATTTTAAATTTGATGATATTAAAAACGTGCACTATGCGAGACCTCTCTTCACTAAAACGGCTACACGAATTTAGATGAAATATGGCACTTTGATCGCTTATAACTGTGACTAATATTTGGAATATTTTTTAGGTTTTTGAAATTCAATTTTGGCCGTTTTAACGCCATGCGGGTTCACTAGTAATAATACTATTAGGCTAAAATAGTGTGCGATACATTCATGGGAAAGCTGTATGGAATTTAAAGTTTAGTTACGCGAAGAATATCGTCCGTCAGCAAACCAACCTCCAATCAAACTCGAGCATATTGCACAATAAGTGCAGTAAGCCTTCTTCCTAAGAAATCTTAATTTCAAAAACTTACAAAAACGCAAAAGCATGTGCAAAAATATAAGTCACTTCATGATAACTAATCGTTAGGTGAAAATTTCGCACTTCACTAATGGTTAGGTAGCACATCAAGCTAAAAATTCAGAGATAAAGCTACATATGTGCGTTTGCGGAGGAGCACAATATTGCATTTCTGCATTTGATCACTTATAAGTGTTGTTGAAAACGGTGTTCAGTGATTCAAAAATTGCATCACAATTGCACACGAATGATATGAACAAATAACGCATAAGTAGATGCAATATATGTTTTAGAGTAATATTTTTATATTAATAATATTACAGTAAATTGAATTGTTATTGTTATTGACTGAGTTGCTAAAATATGGTTATTGATCGTATAAAATATAAAACACGGAGAAAACTTAATTTGCCATTTTTAAAAACTGGATTATATAAAAAGGGGGAAAAATGGAAAAACCTAAAATGAAAAACGGGAAGAATATATAGAATTGTATGGACAAAAAGGGAATAGGCTCGCCCAATGGCAGCCATGGGGTCTCACATTCGTGAGTGCTCACATATACTTGTTCCCTCATTCTGATCACACATACAGATGCAATTCACTCAAAAGTTCTGTTTCCCCCTGGGCATAATTACCCTTCTCACCTAGCTCGTGGGCAGATTATGCCCATTGCTAATCTAGACAAATATATGAATTGTTTACATTTAAATTTTCATATAAGCGTACTTCATACGTTTATTTCACTTTGTTTATTACACTAAAAGCTCAGTTATGTAAGGTTTAGACTTGACTTGACTTGAAAATTTAATATCTGGCAAATGAGCAGCGTGTGTATGTAGTTAACCAAAAAAACAATTTCACTTAGAAACGAGAACTATATATTTTAGATTTCTAAGTTCAATTTCTAAGTGCAAAGAGAGCCGTGAGAGAATCATGCTGCCATTTAAATTTTTAATAAAATCCCTACAAATATGCCACTCAAAAATAATTTTTTGTATAAATGTAATTCATCTGGAAATCGCAAAAAAAACTTTCAAATAAAGACAGAAAATTAAATGAAAATAATCACAATTTGAACGCGTAAATACATTTATTTTAATAGTAGATAAATAATTATGAGGTATGCACTGCGACATTTTAATAGTACTTTTTTATCTATTTTCTAGCCAAACAAATTAAGAGTTTAAAGTTTTACGTGTACAAAAGGTAATAGGTGACACGCTGATTAATCGTTTCCAAATTTCTAGGTAAGTCAAGTCAAATCTAAGGGCCTTATTCTGTATCACGAACGATAGGCAAAACGAACGATTCGTCTGCAGACGACAACATCTCTGATTGCGATTTTAAACTCTATCGGTCGTCTTCGTCTTGCTTTTCATACTTTACGTTGCAATGGTCCCGGTTGCGTTTAAACCGGCTAAAATGATGCCGCCGGACTAATTTTTGAAGCATTCCTCTGCAGACGAATCGTTCGTGTTGCCTATCGTTCGTGATACAGAATAAGGCTGTAAGTCTTGCATAACCCAGCTTTAACTGCCCAATTCTGTGTTTTCTTGATAAATTATTTGTAAAGAAATTGTATCAAGATTTTTATCGAGTAAAAGCTTCCTTCGCATTCTGTGTCAATATTTATAAAATTATAAGCTGTACGATTTCCACAAGAGGGGAGCTGATTTCCACATGAGTTAAACTGATTTCATTGTCACATATGAAAAATATGAATTTAAAAGCAACAAAGCTTCCGACTGCCGTAGCCGAGTAGGTAGAGATGTCGGCCATAAATTCTGTGTGTCGCAGGTTCAAATGCCGGCACCACATATTTAATAATACCATTATACAATTATTTAAAGGTAGTTTCACTTCTTCTTCTTACCCGTCATTGCTCCCATTTGACGTAAACTGTGCTTATGACATTTTCTTTTAAATTGAAGCTACCATATTCTTTGAAGAAATAAAAAAAGTGGTTTTATTTAATAAAAATATTTCAAAAACACTATTTAGAAATATATTTTAAGCATCATTTTATAGCGAGCTTTTAATGATTTATTTCTAAAATTAAATATAAAACGGAAGTCTATTGAAATACTCGTATTACATTGCGATATGCACATAGAGAATACATTTCTTTATGCAATTGTTTTCATCGTTATTTAGTACGATTGGCTGCATATTGCGGGATGGCCACGTGCATGGTAACTTGACAAAGGTGTTGTTTGTTTGTCAAACCACTTTTCGGCAGAAAATGTTAAGCCTCGGGACGGATGTGCCCAATCAAAGCGAAACACGGTACCAGTAGCAGTAGAGCGAGTAGTTTATCTCTATAAACTAAAACAAGGAGCTCTGAGAAACAGGAAATGTGTTTACCTCCCTCTTCATGACTACATCATGCGTAATAACCAGGGAACGGATTTTATGGAAATTGCCTTTTTTTCTGCTAAAGAGATATAGTATATTCGATTAAGAATGTCCACGATTTAGCTTTCCCTGATTCCATATATACACATTTGATGTTGCCTTTTTTTGCCTTTTTTAAGATATTTGCCTTTTTTTGCCTTTTTTAAGATATTTGCCTTTCTTGGCTTTTTCTACCTTTAAAAAAGTGATTATAGCATTTACATTTTTTTTTTAAGATTAAAAAATACACACATTGCCCATGCGGCTTATAGAAGCGCAGAGACTTCTTGCCAAATTGGTGTTGGAAAAATTCAAAGCCGTTTTCTCAGCTAACGAAGGCTTGGAGACAATAAGGGGTGTTGATAGAATTATAAAGGGCGAGGAAAACGCCCTTATTCCTGATAATATGAACGTTTCAAACGTTCCATATTTAAATTGGGCTCCACTTGTATCAACTTACGTCGAGCGCACATTTAGTACATTCAAGGCTTTTCTTCGCGAAAATCTAATGAAAATGCTGCCAGAAAACTTCAAAATGCATCTTGTGGTTCAATGTTACTACAACTGTACAGATTAAAGTTTTATGAGTTAGAAACCCGAAAAGATAAAATAGTCAAAGATTCAAAGTACAAATTTTTCATATAATGAAACTTGTTCATAGTTTTTCTCTTTTTACTTGTAATATAAATGTATTTTTTGATTGTTCTTCGTATTTTCTGTCTTTTAGGTGCCTTATTTTGCTTTTTTTGCCTTTTCCTGCCTTTTTTGCTATTTTTTTTTGCCTTTTTTGCAACACCTAGTGCCTTTTCCTGCCTTTTTCGCTATTTTATTTTGCCTTTTCCAGCCTATTTCGTTATTTTATTTTGCCTTTTTTATAGGTTTTTAGGTCCTAAAAATCCGTTCCCTGGTAATAACAAATAAGTTTATGCTTTAATGTTACTTTCATTGACGGTAAGCTCCTTTAAACCACTCCATTGTTGACATTTCCACGAAAGAGGATCCAAATTAAAGCAACATCCTAGTATCTAAATTTCTTAAAAGGCCAGATATAATAATATTTCAGGTAACACTGCAAATAATGTAAATTTTTTTTGCGGTAAGATACTTTAAGGTATTTTAAATCAATGAAATATGTAAATTTACCTTGCGTATTATTATTTTTTAATGCATAAAAAACTCCTTAATAAAATATTAAAATTTCCAAAAAAAAAATAATAATTTGTTGGGGTGGCAGTGCTACTTGAGCAGTTTACGAAAAGTATAAACGTCATAAGCACAGTTTATGCCAAAGAATTTCGAAGTGAAACTACCTTCTTTTTTTTTTGTATCATGTTTAATACTTCTATATTGGCAGTAACCTATCTGCGCAATGTGTTCAGCAATCAAAGGGAGATAGTTTTGAGCCAAATGTACGTTTCGCGCATGCGAAGTTTCGACTTATCCTCAGTAGCGTTTGAAAATAAATTTTAAGGGGATTATTTTACTCTGGGGTGGTTATGCCCCTTCGTTGCTGATGTTATACAAACTGAAACTTTATGATGAAGTATTAAAATTTTATTTTAAAGCAACCTGGAAATTAAATAACTAGGGCTGTGCGATTATTCGATTACTCGAGCAAGTTGGTTAATCAATTATTCGGTTAATCAATTACTCGAGTAATCAAGATTTTGATTACTTAAAACGATGATTAATCGAGTTACTTGAAATATGATTACTCAAAAAATAATAATTTTGCTCGTTAAAAGAGTTTGCTTTGGAAAATGTTTATTTTCTTTTTTACATTCTGTATATGAAAAAAATGTTTCGTTTTAATTTTTGAGAACAGAAACGTTGTTTTCAAAGTATCAAGAAACTTTAACTACTTTATACATATGTAAAGAGTTGAAATGTTGATTACTCATTTTACTCGAAATGTTGATTAATCATAAAGCAAATTACTCAAATATTTATTTATTTTTTTGATTAATCAAAAATCTTGATTACTCGAGTAACTGAACTTTTGAGTAATCATAATTTCTAATTAATCGAATAACTGAGTTATTTACTTTATGATTAATTAAAATTTTGAGTAATCAATTAATCGCACAGCCCTATAAATAACCGATTTGAAAATTTTTTAAAATGATTAGCGAATTATTATTTTAAAATGTTTAACTCAAACATATATTTTCACTTTTCACTGAGTAAAGATTTACTCACTATCCTGTTAAAAAGGAATAAATAACTATATTGACTCACGCAAAATTGTAGTGAACTTTATATATTTGCAATGTTGTTCATTTGAAATTTGTTTCGCTATTTTTTTTATAAAAGTAGAGCTCATTACCTAACAAAAACTATAGAAATCCTAATTCCAAACTGTGCAAAAATTCAAAAAAATAAACAAAGTTACATTAGAATTGCAAGCATTTCAGTCAATTTCAATTTCTGGAAATTATCTGCGTACCAAAACGCATGTAAAGCTATTTTATTTATTTTATATCTCCTTTTTTCACATAAAAAGCATCAGTGAGACGTTTCTACCATATAATTTATTATAAAATTCGGGAAATTAAATGTAAAATAAAAATTCTCTGTAATTTTCTTTTAACGTTTCACCAATGCGATTTGTTTTGAATTCAAGTGTAATTTTACATACGATTACTCGGTTTTTCTTTTTTTTATTATACATCTGTAGCTCGTTTCTGTAACAATTCGCCTTGTCCTCTACTGCTAATGAGCAGTGTCCAGAACTTTTGGACCAACCGGCTAAATTGGCTAAAAAAACCGGCTAAAAACGGCTAAACTGTTTCTCTTAAATTTCACGTTTTATTTAAGCAAATCACAGGTAGAAAAACTAACTAGTTCTTGGAGAGAAATTGCAAATTCAAGTTGGAAAAAATTTTGCAAGCAAGAATTTGCAATTAGGAAAAACATATGATTGTGGCACATGGTTGGATTTTTTGTCGACGATAATTTTAACAAACAAGTTCGTTAAATTTAAAATTTATAAACTTGAGCGATTTTGAAATGAATAATTTAAGTAAATACTTGCTTACTTAATTAATTTAGTTAATTCCAATGATTGAGAAGGTACTCGGCAGAAAAAACTGTATTCGTAATCGGAATGCAATCGTAACCAGAGTCGATTTAGGAAACCCGACAGTTACTACGACAAAGAAATTGAAACGTATGTTGAAGAAAGTCGGACTAACAAGAAATATACATGTAGATCCTGTTTATTGCCCATCTGAAAGAATTTTAAAAATTCTATACAAATTTATTATGTTTGAAATGCAACCGTGGACCCTAGCTGGCAGGGAAACTTGCAAATTCCTGCAAATTTGCGTTCGTGCAGAAACTTGCAAATTTATCTACTTGAGAGAGAATTTGGGAGCATTTTTTCTTACTATCTGATATTTTGAGTGACAATTCTCGCTGGATTTTCGAAGAAAAAACCTATTGTCTTCCCATAGAGTTTTGCTCTTGTTTTCATTTTGACATTTGGTTTTTTTAATTCAAGTTGGCGTTCGGTTTTTGGAATTTAAATAAGTTCTCAGCAAAAACATTTGTTTAACAAAATACATATGTATGTGTACATAGTGCTTGCAAAGACATATCAATTTTTCCCTTACCTTCAACCTTTAAGCTTGGGCAACAATGATGTTTCTTCGCACTTAAATTTAAGACATTCATAACAAACATTTTATGAAGAAAATCCCCGCTACGGCCTTCTTTAGAAAAAATATATTCGTTTAAAATAAAAATAAGTGAAATCGGCCAAATTTTATATAACCCTGCCTGACATGAAAATTTTCTCCGCGATAAGGCTAGTAGCCATTTCTAACAGATTTTGGGTCGCTTAGTTAAAAATGGAAACATATGTATATATTTGACTTTTAAGAAAACAAGGCAAATAGCAAAATCGGCTAAAAACGGCTATTTTTTAACCGACTTCCAAAAAAGGAGGAGGTTATCAGTGGTCCCATACTAATCTGGTTAAGATCCGATCAGCGGATCATGAGATATATATATATATATTTTTTTTTTTATATGGGAGTTGAAGTCGGTTTTTTTTTTTGCTAAAAATTACTAGTTTTTGCAAAACGTCTAACAAATCGGCTGCGGGCTAAACCGAAATTTCTCCGGCTGTTTGCTATCGCAACCGGCTAAATCTAGCCGGAAAACGGCTAAAATGGCAACACTGCTAATGAGTAATAGATACACGTAAATTATCTACCAGTAGAGAAATAATCGTTAGGGAAGGCTTAGAGAAACGAGCTACAATACTGTAATGTTTGCTGACTGCACTTGTAGATACTGCCAATATAGAAGTATTACATATGAGCTGTTATAAATGAAAGTGGTGAAAGTTGCATAAATCGAGATATTTAAAAGTTTGCATTTGATTAATTTTAAAAATTTTGGTAAAGTTTAATACTCCGGGTGATGTTTCTTTAAGTGCTATGAGACCAAATTTTATTATGCAATAATTAATATTAACGTTGCTAACGAAACTAACATAGTTTTTAACCCCGTAATGGACTTGCACCACTCTCAAAAATAACAAATTCTAAAATAAAAAATAAGGAAAAGTATAAGTCCATGTGTTAACACCCTTTATGGAAATTTTATTTGTTAAAAAATCTTTTTTATTTATTTATTTTTATACTTAAGAAAAAAATAACTAAAACAAGTATTCAAGAAATAACTAAAACAAATAATAAATAAGAAAAGATTGTGATTATTATGTCAAATGAACGTAAAATTTATATTTCTGATCATTTAATTCCAAAGTAAAAAAATGCAAGTAAGGCTTTATTGGCATGTCTAATTTACAGTTAGACTAGTGAAGAATAGGCGGTATGAAAGGAAGTAAACTCATCATGCCTGTGTATTTCTCCTTTGTAACAGGTCTTCAACATAGTAATCTTGCTAAGATATTTCGGTCTTCCCCTTTTCCCAAATAGAAAAATTGCTTTAAATGGAGCGCCTGGTCCCATAGTAGTTTTATAAAAAAATTTTGTGAGGCTCGTCTTATCTGATTCTCATCCAGCAAATTTGCAACCAATTTACTGTCGTACGCTGCGTAGATGCATTTAAAAACGTGTTCTGTTGCTCGAAACTCCCCATTTGCCAAAATAAATGAAAGAGGGATTTTCCCTTTACCTCTGAAATGCGATTCTTGAACACTTTCGCACATTTGCAATTTTTATTTCGAAATTTCTTTGCGGGGATAACTTTTCCACTTTTGGTATAATATTTATCGCCTTTATTTGTTTTGACTTTCCTAACTTTCTGCCCATTGTTGAGTCTGTTAACTTCAAAATTCTATGCCCCTTTTTAGTTGGCAATCTCGAATTATCATTGCTCGAAAAGCTCTCATCATCGGAATCAAAGAGTTGATTTCTTTTTCGTATACGAACTGGTCTTATTTCTGTAATAAAAAAGTTAAATCTAAGTTCACTCCGGATATTGGTTTTACTAAATATGAAAGTTACAACTTTTCCGCCGTAACTCAATGTTAATCTTACTTACCACTATCACAGTACGAACAAATTGATGTATTCATTATATGAAATATTATTTACGTATGTAAACATTCATTGCTTTTATAATAGTAGAGGAACACCAAATAATAGGAATTGCGAACAAAACAAACATTACTTTGACATCAGTTACCCTGTTTACACTTTTGGTTTTAAAGATTCCTACAATCGCCATAAATATTTGCCAAATATCTGCACAATCGTAACAATCAATAATAATAGCCATTAAAATGTTGTTTCAATTATGATCATTACGAATGGACTTAAACCACTTTAAAAAAAATATTTCTGCGATAAGATTGTAAAGTAAATTTGTTTTGATTATTTTTTTGATAAATTTTGCACCATTGAATTTAATTTAATATACATAAAAAGATGGTGTCTATACCTAACTAAAACAGTAATCAACTCATTTTTTTCCAAAAGTGGACTTACACCACTTTCATTTATAACCGCTCATATATGGCCGGCACATGTAGTATTTAAATGATAGAAACAAATTTTTTAATGTGCAAAATTAATAAGATTCATATGAAATTTCAATTGGTAAACGCTTGTCAATAGCATTTTCAATGTTGATAATTTATCAAGAAAAGAGCTTTTGATTTCTATGCTTGAATTCCAATCCTTAATAAATAATAAAAAATTGACAAATTATAAAATTGTTGTATTTATCAAGTGCACAGAATCCATATATGTAATACTTCTATATTGGCAGTAAGCTAGCATCTCAATGTGTAAGCATTTCGAAATCAAAGCGAGACAGTCTAGTACCGTTTTTGTCAATGTATTGTGTACGTGAGTGCCGTTTTTGGGTGTGTGTTGTGTACATGTTTATTTATAAACGAATGTGTTCCTTTTCTTTCGAACGTGTTTATTGATATATCTGTACTGTAGTGTTTTCGGACGGTACTAGCTCTTACTGCCAATATAGGAGTATTACATATATGACAGAATCGGGTTGTAAGAATAAAAGTAAGCATTTAAAATCTTTTTTGGAACTAGCTGTCAACCAAGCGTTCTGTTGCTATACAAAATAAGTTAATAGTAAAAGCAAATATTTTTAAAGCAAGCTTGAGCGAAATCGGACCATAAATACTGGTTTACCAAACATATCGACTCCTGCGCCACCTATCGGATTAATTCATCTTTCATATTGCATTGTCATCGGGTTCTGACTGAACTATGAAGTTTCAAGTAGCTAGATCATCGGGAAGTGGGTCAAAAATTTATTGCAAGATTTGCCCCAAACAAACATATGTATGTACAGTGACGGGCAAAACTGTAACATGGTGTAACACTTTTTATTTCAGCCATCGCTATCTTTCCAAGTTCTAACGACTTTCATACTTTTGTTGTATATTCTTGTTGGTACATCCCTACTCCCTCTCTCATAATAATTTGAAGTCAATGCAACAACAATAAAAAAATCAGTAGACAAAAATGTAAATTAAGGCAGATGTTACAGTTTTGCACTCACTCTCAGTTTTGCATTTGACAGTTATCTCTTACGTAGTTGGAAGTCAGATGACTTTTTTCTATATTGTAATTTATTGAAGAAGTGATCGCCAGTAAATAACATAGTTAATCAGGAACCATAAATGTAAATAATAGATTTACTGCGGAAAGGCGGAACCGCACGAAAAGTGGCAAACAATTTTGGAATTTGCTACTTGAAAATGTTAATACTGAGAAAAAATATAGCCTAAAGTATTCCCAAGGACAAAGGAAGTCTGTTAAAAAATATTACGGTACGATATCTTGTGAACTTAGCAGCAAGTAGCGATGCAGCCACTATTACAGAAGCGCTTAAGGTATTAAACTTTAATGCAAATCAATAGACAGCGAGGCGAAGAATTGCCAAATTGAGCGCAAAGGCATCATAAAGAAGAAAAAAACAAATTTGATCATAATACATGTGCGAGTGTGGCAGCGTTTCGCTGCATCGCACGAAACCCGGACCGTTGCCTATTGGGATATGTTAGGCCGTTCAGAGTGCAATAAAAAACATATTTTTCAGTTTCAATAGAAGGTTATTTGGTCTGACAAGACTAAATTAATCGCTTTCAATCAGATCGCCGGGCATGGTATTGGATCAAAGACCCAAATTAAGCCCATGCGCATCATGTAAGGCAAACTGTAAATCACAGTGGTAGGATCTTAATTGTTTGGGGTTGTATTTAAAAAATTTTGTTGGTCCGTTAGTACGCATAATACGTAAGGAACAGTATCTGTTCATATTTCAACAAAATTTGCAAGATTTAGTAAAAAAAATAGAGTTTCTGCTGAAAAATCACTCAAAACACACTACATATCTTCGCAAAGCCTGGATACAAAAGCAAAAATTTGCTAATTTGAAATGACCTCCACAATCCG
This sequence comes from Rhagoletis pomonella, assembly GCF_013731165.1. NCBI lineage: Eukaryota > Metazoa > Arthropoda > Insecta > Diptera > Tephritidae > Rhagoletis > Rhagoletis pomonella. Next base: position 8,225 of record NW_023461148.1, on the reverse strand, counting down.
CGTACATGAATCTCAAAGAAAATTTGCGAAATCAACTAAAAGCACAGCTTAATTAGTATCAAAGTCCGTAAAATCGAGTACATGAGCTGTGAAAGCAAACTAAGGATATACCTCCAGAATTTTTACAAAGATACAAATAAGGTATGCCAAATCGCATCCAGGAACTGAAACAAGTAAAATAGTACTGAACATTGTGTTAGTAGTTCTTTTTTTCGTGAAAATTGTTAAAAAGTTCTTAAAAATATATGAGTGCAAAACTGTAACATCTGCCTTAATTTACATTTTTGTCTGCTGGTCTTTTTATTGTTGTTGCATTGACTTCAAATCATTATGAGAGAGGGAGTAGGGATGTACCAACATGAATATACAACAAGAGTATGGAAGTCGTTAGAACTTGGAAAGATAGCGATGGCTGAAGTAAAAAGTGTTACACCATGTTACAGTTTTGCCCGTCACTGTACATACATTTGTACATACTTGCATACAGAGCAAGTTAAATAAAAGCTTGTAAAATAGAGGAATAGGTACGTTTTGCTCCCAAAGCACATTGAACAGGTGATAGCACCAGAGCAAAAACAAAAAGCTACGTGCGATTTCTTATTGAATTTGGATCTAGAATGTCAAAATAAGTAAGTGAAGTTCCAAGTATGTATGATTTTAACTTGACTGAATAACCGCGTAATACGTTAAAAAATGGTTAAGCGCGCTCCAGCAACGGTTTTTTACTAGGTTTAATACTTACTGATCTCGAACAGCAATAGTAGGAACTCCTTTAGTTGCAGTGTTTGACTGAAGTGCGGGGGGACTTCTGAATTCTTGTTGAGAGGCAGCGGATTTGCAACTAACTCGTTCCAATGTGATTTGTTTTTTGAGTATTTCAGGCCTCAACGATTTGAAAATGCTGCCTTGGACTGAACATATTTCGGATTTTTCTTTGAAGTTATATTCAAAAGCTCCTCGGCCGTTCTTATCATTATTGACACAGGCAGTCTCCGCGCCTTTTAATATGTTACAACATTCGAAAAATAACCTCTCATCTGGATTGAGATTTAAGCGTGACGTGTTGTTAAAAGGTATTTTAACTTTGCCGCCGTCATTTAGCTCTCGTCTTTCGCTACCATCAACAGCATCAACTCGTTCTAAATTATTATATTGTATATCAGTGACATCGTTTCCCTTTCTCTCAGTTAATCGTTGCATTTCATTGCCGTCCTCTGATTTTTTTGAAGCAATGCATTCAGCTGAGATATTCGTTTTCAGATCATTATCAGCCACGGCTTTACATATTATTGGCGGAGTGTTCTCCAAGCTTTTTGATAGCAGGTATTCTTGTGCAGATAATTTTGATACATGAGCTAATGTCATATTGTGTTTTGTTAAAGAATGTAGAGTATAAAAAACTTTTTTACACAAAGTACACTCAAATTTCTCCGCAGTAGAGTCATGATTGACACGTTTTTTTGGTCTCCGTTTCAGTAAAATGCTTCTTCTCCGACGTCTTCTTCTGCTCCGTCCTCTTCCTACGTCTTGTGAATAACTGGTATACACGCTAAGTTCATCTTCTAAATCCATGTCCATCACTTCTGTATTTGTATTTTCATCGCAAATAGATCCAAAATTTGAACGATCGTCGTTAAAGTTGGGAGCACTTCTAACACTCATGGACGTTGGCGGCCGACTATAAAACTTACTATTCGAATCGTCTTGCAATTCATTGGCTAATTCAAACCCATCATTAATAAACATGAATTCTTCGTTCTCAGCAGACATGATCTTTTCATTCACGTTTTTAGCTATTTCTGTGAGATAATTGTCTTCTTCAACATCACATATTTCTTCCATATTCTTTTCCCTGTCACATGCTTCCGAATTTTCATTATTTTCGTTTTTGTGTATATTCTTATTAAGTCGCGGATCGCGACTGGAAACAACGCTTTTGGTTTCTACAGTTGGTGCTATTTGATTATTAATGTTAGTTTCAGTATTAGCAGATAGGATGCTTGGCCTTAAAAGCGATGATCTAGCAGCAGCCGGTAAATGAGATTTTGTTTCAGAAACGTTTATGGGAGCCGAATTCCTGGCTTCTAACTCTGTTAGTTGTTTTTCTATGCCTATGGAAAATGATTCAAGTGACGACTTAAGCTTACTTATATTCTCATTATCTAACGGTTTTCCTTTGCCACGATAATTGCGTTTTTTATTTCTTTTGATGGTGACATCTTTTTCTTTGGTTTTCTCACTGGGTTCATTGATTGTACTTATAGATGGTGTCACTTCATCTACAACTTGAGTAGATTTGTTACAGGTAATATTTTGTTTTAGTCGGGCTTTGCTTGTTTTCGGTTTGCTTTGATCTTGCTTCTGCCGACCTGCAGCCTCGATGTTTTTACTTGAACTTACATCGTTGTTTAGTTGATCGTTCTTAGAAGATGTAACAGTTCGTTTTGTGCTTGACATTAAAAGCATTCCTGTTACAAATAGATCCTCACTTTTCTCATAAGCTAAGTTTTCTAGCCTTTTGAGGTTATCACGACGTGTTTTATCAATTTTGAAGCTTTCCAAAAGTTGGTCCGCCACAATCGCAGCCAACTCATTCTTACGTCGACGTCTCTGTTTCTTTTTGGCCTCGATGGTATTTTCTACTTGGCCGCAGCTGTGGAAACCAGATGAGGTATTATTTATGTTGCTCATATTTTCCTCAGTTATGAGATTAGGATTTATATCGTTGAAAATCCCAACTGTAGGTGAAACGCAATTATTTACTTCTTTATTGGGCTCAGTTGAAAAACTTAAGGGTTCTTTATCAATTATTTGCGTTTCATTGGAAACACTTAAGTCGGTACAAGTTTTCTGACATGATATTGTTTCGCACCCTGGAAGTGGGGTGTCACCGACACTGGATTTCATTTTACATTGTGACGAATTTTCAATATTTGGAGAAGATTCAGAGTTTTTAGATGTAGTTAACGTTGTGGTTGTGTGCAAACTATCTAACACTATTTCTGGCATCGTTGCTAGTACGTTTGGACGACAATCTAAAGTTTTTGATCGCACATAACGTTTTTGAGGTAAAAAAACTATAGATTCTTTGGAATTATCTTTTTCGATTACGGCTGCTTCTTCGTTTGTCTTTTGCAGATTAACTACCGCATCGGACAATGATGATTTCGCTAAAACCATTTGCGATGCCATTGGCTGCGTTTGCACAAGTTGCTCTACTGGTGTCGAATTTCTTAGATGTAATGCAGGTATTGGATTAATCGGATGTGTATGATTACTTTTCTGAGCCAATTTATTAGTTTTGTCACTGTCTTTTTCATCACTGTCTGGCAGACTTGCTTTCACGGCATTAATTACTGAGTTTATGGCGTCGTCAATGTGATTAATAACTTCCTCATCCATTTTTAGAGAAGTTTTTCCTTTCGCCAAAATATCCCTTTTATGCAACGAAGATTCTTTGTTAGCTCCTTTGCCGCTATTTGTGGTTACTGGCTTCGAAGCATTTTCGTTGGTGTTTTTGCTTGAATTCCTTTTTCTGGAAGAGCATTTAGGAGTGGGATTCACCAAAACCGTTTCTGTGGTAGTCGTATTTCCAGGATTTCGTATTTGTGGTATTTTTAAAAGTTCCAGATTAGAATAAAATTGCTTGTTTAAAACAGCATCATTAGGTGGAGCCATAGTCATGTTAATGCCTACTGGAGTTATGGAATGCGTCTCAATAGGTTTTATAAGAGGTGTTAACGTCATTACAGCAGATGCATCCTGTGTTTGATCTTTGCCCGATTTTTTGGAGAGGTCCAATGGTTCGTCTTCCAGAATGAAATTTCTTGCCTCAAAACCACAAATTGTTTGTCTTCTTACCGGTATGCCACTGCCACCCCGATATGGATTAAAACAAAGTAGTTCGTTTGGAGTATGCTTCTTCACACTTTTCGTGTTGGATAAATTCAAAGGTTCTGAATTGAATAATGGTGCCACAGGCAAAATAGGCGTCATTGGACCCCCTGGAACTATGGCTGACATAGGCGCCATAGCTGCCACAGGTACTAAAGGAGTGATAGATACTGGAGTTGGTAAAAGAGGTGGTTGTGGTAATACTGCTAAAACAGGCGGTGGTGGTGGTATATTATTAACTGGCATATTTTGCATCGGATGAGTAAGCGGCAACGTTGGAAAAGGAGGAACCAATTCAGTCATTGCGCTGGGTTTCGATAGTGATGGTGGTATTTTATTCACAAATACTGCAGGGGGCGGTTTTGGCATCAATAAAGCAGTATCAAAATCAGAAGAAGCCAAGGTAATCGGAACTATTGTTGATGCAATCGGATCTATATTTGCTGTTATTAATGGTGTTTGCTTATTTAGCAGGGGGCATTTTGTATTTTCCTGTGACAAGTTAATATTAGTGTTCTTATTAAGGTAATTCACATTTGCATTAGTCTGAACACTTAGTTTTGAAGCAGTTATTGTACTAGAGGAAGTTGAAAGTGGTATCAGTTTTTCAAGTGGTGCGTTTGCAACGACCGGTGCGTTTGGTAATTTCGGAATATTTGATGGAGTTCTAGTTAAAGATTCTAGTGCTGTTTGAACTTTAGCTACCGTCGGCTGGGGTGTCGCATTGTCCATTTTAATAATCTTTCGTGATACCGTTTTCCTTTTAGGTGGTTTTATTTCCGCGCTTGATTTGCTTTTGTGCTCATTATTTATATCTGTTTCCATGTATGGCTCATCCTTGTTAAACGAATTTTGTTCAGTCTTTAGTTTTTCTTCCAATTTCCCAGTGAGCATTGCAATGCAGTCATTAATTTTCTTACTTCTTTTCTTACTGCAAGTTGCGGTGTCGATATATTGCGAGTTGTTTTTGAGTTCATTATTTCCTGATGCACATAAAGCCGTCTGTTTTTGTAAATCTGTTTGTTGTCCCGATTTGTTTGAACGTAAGCTGTCACAAACTCGACTTTCGGTTAAGAAATTTCCGTGTTCGGGAGCAGAGATTATTATTTCAGCCGCACATTCCACAGCAGTCGAAGGCTCTTTTGAAGGCAACGACGGAGTTCCACATTTACCTATGTCTGCTCCTACATTAGTAATACTACAAAAAGTGTTGCCCGATGTTGTACCAGCTGGAACTAATTTGTCGTTTAGATTCTTAAAATTTCGGCCATTATCTCTTTCTACATTATTTGAAAAAGTAGCTAAGGTTAACTTTTTTGTCTTGTTTTTTGAAAGCATCTTCTCCGCTTTATGATGTAATACTTTTTTATTTTTAGTTGATTTGTTTGAGAATTTGCATTTAACCTTAGATAGTTTTGAAATTTGTCTTGCACGTGTTGATCTTAGCCTCCCTTGGCTGCTGAATATTTTGTGCTTCGTAATAAATTTCGCCTTTTTAGTTTTCGTCAAAGCAGGAAATATTTTTTTACAAATTCGTTTTGGTGGCAGGTTTTCCAGCATCTTTTTGATTGATTCAGCTGAATAAAGAAAAAAAAGGCATTAAAAAACGGCAAAATAAACATGCTTTAGGTATTTTGGTCAGGAAGTATTAGTTTAATCAAAAATTCAAATATGTACATATGTATTAAACGTGTGCGCAAAACATTTTGCTTGCATAGTCTTCATAGTGTACACCAAGGCGAATACATATAAGGTGGTATCGATTGAACAAATACAACAATTACTTGTATTTGGTTTTTGCTTTTAGCGGGCCATTGTCAAATTTCAGCTATTCTTCCCCGAATGAAAAAGGGCGACAGAAAATGCAAACACTCTCACGTTTTCACTCACTCACTAACGAAATTCAAAATTTTGACAATCAAACGCTACTCACAGCTGATGAAACAACACCACCTTATATAATTTCGCCTTGGTGTACACCATGATACAAAAAAGAAGGTAGTTCCATTGTCACTTTTTCGTCGCCATATTAACAATCTGACAATTAAGCAGATTGTGACATTTTGTGCTACCATATCCAATATCTAAAATCCTTCAACTTTTATTATTAATTTTTTGTTTATTTAAAGCATTTTGTTCTTATAATCGAAATTTGAACAAGCAAACGGTCTTTTGTTGGCTATGGTTCGGTTATTTCTCCAATGATTTTGGGTTATTGTGTCCACACGCGTATCCCAAATAAAAAAAAAATGTGAACATACGCCTGCGATCAAAGGATTAAAATTAGATTCAAAATAAAGATTTAAAATTTTCGAACACTAAGTTGTTAATAAATTCGGTGTGAAATATGCACTTTTTTGTAGAAAATACCGTGTAGCCGGAGTTGGGCAGATTAAGGTTATTTTTCTAAGCGCGGCCGAAGGCCTCCAACGCGGAGGTATTCTGCGCGTAAGTTCTTTGGTTGCCGTAACCCGAGCTTACATTTTCTGGCAAAATGCTAAGTTTACCCCATTTTCAAATGGGTGCCGAGCGGTCAGAGAGGTGAAGGGTGACTGGCCTTAAAGTTTGGACCGTTCTCTTTCTAATGGGTGGTCATAAATTTTTTTTCACACTCGCTCCAATATTGAACAGTAAACTATATTTAAGGGATTCGCAAGCCACCATAAAAGTCGTATTATGAAATTTCACACCGTTAAAAAAGTATTTGGTTGTGGTTTCAAGTCCTCTAAACATTTGTTTAGCCGTTCAAAACTTTACGACAATAGGACACTTACGACACCTTGTGAACCATCTAAATATGTATTAAATTCACACCGAAATATGTATGTATCTTATTATATGTATATGTGCACTAAAATTTAATTAACCTAAATGGGAAGTGGTCATCGTATTTAGTGTAAAATTTAAACATTTTTAAGATACGATTTTAATTACTTTTAAACAGTTAATGTTATTAAAACTATTTTATACCTAATCCCAAATTTATGATATAAAATCCCCTCTACCAAAAAACTTAAATTGGGTAACGCTGCTTCGAATTTTTAACAATTGAGCAATTGTCAAAAATCTGCTTTTTAATCAAAGTTGTTTATTGAAACTACCCAGTTGAACTTGAAGTGAGATCTCCTGAAGGGATGAACAGAAGAGTACTCCCTTTGACATGATTTTGGATTAATAGGAGAGATTTTTCTATTCTGTACTCTAATGCTACTCATTGTGGAGCAAAAGGGGAGATCTACCCAAGCGATGAATAAAAGAGTACTCCCGTTTACATGATTCTGGAGCAATAGAAAAGAATTATGCGTTGTGTACTCCCATATTACTCCCAGGTTGAACTTGAAGTGGGATCTCCTCATGGGATGGACAGAAGAGTACTCCCTTTGACATGATTTTGGAGCAATAGGAGAGATTTTTCTGTTCTGTACTCCAATGCTACTCATTGTGGAGCAAAAGAGGAGATCTCCCCAAGCGATGAATAAAAGAGTACTCCCGTTTTCATGATTCAGGAGCAATATAAAAGATTTCTCCGTTCTGTACTCCCACATTACTCATTGTGGAGCAAGTTATTTTTTCTTTTTAATTCAAAAATAAAAAATGTCTATCATTGTTAAAAAAATATTGCCGAATTGTGTCTGCTGGCTCGCGAAGTAAGTGACTAATTTAATTAAAAATATATAACAAATATTAAAATTTAAGATGACTGATAGTTTTATTTCAAAGCGCCATTTGAGGCGGCTTGTTAAAGCAGAATTAAATAAATACACAATTTATGAAGAAAAACCTGCGAAAGCATGTGATTTCAATAGTGACGATGGTGCTGTTGAACCCCAAATTATTGGTTCTTTCCAAAGTGCTGTTAGTTCCCAAACTGTGACGGAAGAACCGTTGGCTAAAAAATTGGCCATATGGGCTATAGAGAATCGTATAACAAGGAAACCGTGCAATGAACTGCTCGGAATTTTGAAAGAAAATAATTTAGCTATACTATCTACAAAAAAATCTCTTTTGCAAAGTTACCAACCAAATGAAATAAGTGTTGTTCCAATGCCACCCGGTGAATATTTTCATTTCGGTTTGGAAAAATCCGTGCAAATTCATTTGAAAAATGTGGATGTCGAAGGGGAAAAGTTATTAATAGATATCTTCTGCGATGGATTGCCTGTTTATAAAAGTTAAAGTTAAAAACTTTAAACTGTTTAACCAATTTCTTTATGGTAAGATTATAGAAAATTTTTTATGTAGTACTTATATTTGCTTCCTTAAAAAATAACTTTTTTGCAGACGCTTTAAAAGATGACAACCTGACATGCGACGGTTATGAAGAAACCTTT
>NW_023461147.1:0-28588 GCF_013731165.1 Rhagoletis pomonella | reverse complement strand
CAAGGTTACCCAGGTCCACGTTTTGGTCTATATCTCGAGACCCTAGTTATTTTTTTTTAAATTTTCTTTGCTACAAACCTCACGGAGCCCGAGCCCTTTCCAACGAATGCAAAACCGTGGGAATCGGTTCGTGCGTTCTGGAGTTATAGCGTCAGGAAGGAAAACTCGACTTATTTTTATATAGTAGATATTGAAAAATCTTAGATGTGTATTTTGGTTATTAATTTGATGAGAAAAAACACAGTTTTACTCTTAGAAATATCAAATTGAGACCTGTATAATATTTTTGGTTCTTTGCGGTTTCAATGTAACAACGAAAAATATTTCAATGTAATACCGAAAGCCATCACAATTAGGGGATTCACTTAACATTTGTTTGTGTAAAATAACGGTTAAAATGGTATTAGGGAGGCTAATTATATATATTTCGGTGTAGTTAGAAATCCTCTAAAACCATTTTAATCACTATTTTACGTAAAAAAATGTTAAGCTTTACATTTACGGCGATTAACACGTCTTGTGAATCCCCTAAATGTATGAAAAATTGTTTAGTAACATTTTTCCGCGAATCTTATATATAAAAATAAGTGCACGTTTTTGGTGTGACCTTATAACTTGAGAACGGCTTCACCGAATTCAATGAAATTTATACGTCATATTCGGGCTATCATGCAGATAGTTCGTGTGAAGTTTTTCCCGAATGCGGAAAAGGGGACGTGGCAAAACCCATACCAACTAAAATATATAAATAAGTGCACGTTTTTGGTGTTACCTTATGACTGGAGAACGGCTTCACCGAATTTAACAAAACTCACACGGCATCTTCGGGCTATCATGCATGGTTTATGTGAAATTTTCCCGAATTCGGATAACGGGGCGTGGCACCTCTAATCTTATATATAAAAATAAGTGTGTTAGCTTATAACTTGAGAACGACCTCACCGAATTTAACAAACTTTATACGGCATATTCATGGAAATGGTTTATGTGAAGTTTGCACAAATTTGAAAAAGAGGGCGTGGCACCTCTATCTTATATATAAAAATAAGTACACGTTTTTGGTGTTAGCTTATAGTTTGAGTACGGCTTCACCGAATTCAACCAAATTTATGCAGCATATTCGGGCAGATGGTTTGTATGAAGTTTGCCCGAATTCGGAAAAGGGGCGTGGCACCTCTGTCTTATATAAAAGATAAGTACACATTTTTGGTGTTAGCTTATAACTTGAGAACGGCTTCACCGAATTCAACCAAATTTATACTGCATATTCGTGCTATCATGCGGATGGTTTGTGTGAAGTTTGCCCGCGAATCGGTGCGTGACACCTCCCATACTAACTAAAATTTTCATGTTGTATATCTCTTGAAATATCTGTGCTAGAGTACTGGAAATTGGTATAGGTATATATGAAATAATTCCATACTCAAGGAGAAAAACGGGCGGTATTGGAAAAGGGGGCGTGGCACCTCCCATCTATATATATATATATATAAATGTTGTATTCGTTTGTAACAGGCCTCAAAACTGGAATAATTGAATAATTTTTTTGGATTGTTCGGTGGACCATTTATAATGTAAAAATTTGGAGGGTTGCTACCTGTTTGAAAATTTTGAATGGAATAAAATTGATAAAATAAATGAAATATTACAGTATGGGTATCAAATTAATGAGGTTTAAGAAAGATTACTGTAGGAAATACTTTTGGGAGAGTTACCACCTATTTACAAATTTGAATTCAGTTAACTTGATAAAATAAATAAAATATGACAATGAGGGTATCAATTAAAGAAGCTTAAGAAAGAAAACTGTTGGAAATATTTTTGAGGAGGGCCGCCACCTATTTGAAAATTTTAACTCAGTTAAATTGATGAAATGAATGAAATATTGCAATGTGGGTATCAAACTAAAGTTTTAGGAAGGCTTACAGTCGAAAGTATTTTTAAGGAGGGTTGCCACCTGTTTCAAAGTTTTTACTCAATTAAATTGATAAAATAAATTATATATTACAATATGGGTATCAAACTAAGAGGTTTGAGAAAGATATCTCTTGGAAATATTTTTGGGAAGGTTGGCGCCTATTGCAAAATTTTAACTCAGTTAAATTGATAAAATAAATGAAATATTGCAATGCGGGTATCAAACTAAAGAGTTTAGAGAAGGCTTACAGTTGAAATTATTTTTGAGTGTGGTTGCCACTTAACTCAATTTAATTGATAAAATAAATGATATATTCCAACACAGATATTAAAATAAAAAGGTTTAAGAAAGATAACGGCTGGAAATTTTTTGAGAATTGACACCTATTTGAAAATTTTAACTCAGTTAACTTGATAAAACATTGAATTGTGGGTATCAAACTTTATGTTTTTAATATTTAATATGTTTGAGGATTGTTGCCACCTATTTGTAAATTTGACAAAATCTGATTGATAAAATAAATCACATCTTACAATAAAGCTATAATTTTGAAGAAGTTTATGAAAGATGACTATTGGAAATACTTTTGAGGACGATTGCCACCTATTTGAAAATTTTAATTTAGTCAGATTGATTAAATAAATGAATATTGCAATGTGGGCATCAAACTAAAGTGTTTTAAGAAGACTTACGATCGAAAATATGTTTGAGGGCACTTGCCACATGATTGAAAATTTTACTCAATAAATTGATAAAATAAATGAAACGTTACAATATGGGTACAAGGTAGATTCGAAATCTTTATTTGAAAATATTTTCAGTAGGATTATCACCTATCTCAAAGTATAGATGAAAAATATTGAAATTAAATGAAAAATTAGGTACATAATTGGTTCTAAACTAAGTGTTTGGAAAAGCTAACATTATAAAACGGTTAACTTTTAAGCATAAACAATTTAATCTGGGATCGCCATAGCATGCTACATTTATTGCGTGTAAAGATAATGTTCCTGCTTGAGCTTTGAGTTTTCGCGACTTCAGATGTCTAAGATTCTACCTTAGTGAAATTCACATCTACCTAACGTACCCACATTTTCCATACACTTTTTTGCTAAATTAGATGAGCTTCTTCAGCTTTTTAGATGATATTATGAAGATTATGAGTTTTATTATTATTATTGTGATCTCCTATTATATGCCCAATCAAACATTTCTAAGTTAAAGCGTGAGCAGAAGGGCATTTATGAACGCATGATGCAAATGTTAAGGTAATAGGAACTGCAGAACTGAACCACGCAGGAAGAATTTTTTTACCAGGGCGTGAAATTTCTGGCGTATGCCGATGACATCGACATCATCGGTAACAAAAACCTCGAAGTCTGTTCTGCCTTTGCCAAGTTGGATAACGAAGCAAAGCCCTTATTTAGGTTCGGTGATCAACGAGGACAAGACGAAGTATCTCCTGTCATCAAAGAAACAGTCAGAGCATTCGCGCCTTGGCACCCACGTCACTGTTGCCACTTGTAATCTCGAGAAAGTAAAAAATTTCGATTACTTGGCAACCAGCATAACATCGATAATAATGTCGGCATCGAAATCCAACGCAGAACCACTTAAACCAATAAGTGCTACTTTGGACTGAATAGGCAATTCAAGTGTAAAGTTGTCTCTTCTTCTTCTTCTTATTTGGCGCTGTAACCGCCAAAGCGATTTTGGCCGAGTTCAACAAAGCACGCCAGTCGTTTCTTTTCTGTGCCAACTGACGCCGATTGGAAATGCTAAGTGAAGCCAAGTCCTTCTCTACCTGGTCTCTCAGTGGGAGTTGATCAAGATGCTGATGCAAGAGATGAATTTTGTACGACATATTAACCCCAATTTCATCGAAAGCTGCCAACATGTTTGCAACAGATTGCTGTAGTTTTGCGTTCTTTACCCAAAAGTCCTTTAATGACTGCTTTCAATGCGAGCCATGCATTTAATTCTCGGTCTGTCAGAACTTGGTTGGCAGCTTTCGATGAAATTGGGGTTAATATGTCGTACAAAATTCATCTCTTGCATCAGCATCTTGATCAACTCGCTCAACAGTTGCCAACTAAATCTGATGAGCAAGGCGAACGATATCACCAAACTGCGCTTCGATTTGAAATAAGGTAACTATAGAGTGTGCATATTTTGAATTCCTAGATTTTTCTAATATCTTTGTCAGAGTGCACAATTTAAACATGTTAACGATTGAAAACTATTTTCGTTTCAGGTACAGAGGAAAGAAGTCTCCAGATGCAATACTCGCTGAAATTTGTTGGTGGTATAAAAACACCTTTGAAGAAGAGGAAGACGAGGAAAAAGAGGAAGAAGGGGAAGACAAAGATGAAATTCCAGAATATCTGTTGGACGAAATTATCGACCTTTCTGATGATAATGACGATAACCAAGATATTAGAGAGAGCAGTGATGTTGATCCACAGCCGAATGCTAAACGGCAACTGGCCAAATCATTAATTTAATTTATAAAATTTTTTTACTTAAAACTTTTCATAACTAAATAACATTTCAAAATTATATTTTTTCCATATTTTTATAATTTCTTTTTCAATGTTTCTTCAAAACCAACACTGAAAAAATTGGTACATAAGAAATGAGAAGTAAATTAATATTAAGCTGGAAAACGCAAGTTTTGTATTATGATTGTTTTCTTTTCATGAAATTTATTGAAGAAACTGAGAAGCATATTATAGATCAAACAGAAAGCAAAAAAGACTTAGTTTTGTGGAAAATATGTTCAAAAAGCATGAAAAAAAAATTTTCCAACATTTTGCTTCATAAGCACTACAAAAATTTTCTAAATCAATTTTTTAATTTTAATTGTTGCACAGGTCTGTAGCAATAATTTGGCTTTAACAGATTGAAAACATATCAATTAGTCGACGAGTTATAGCCAAAAAAGCATATAAACAATATGCTGAAAATCGGCATTTGACTGCAAAGTTCGAAGGTCGATTAAAAAAAAATTCGAACTAACATAAACAAACGCCGCGATACGGGTCTTCTAATTTAGCCTCTATTTTCACCCCTCACTCTCAGAATCGACCTAACTTTTGCTAACCTGAATTTGTTCCACAGTGTTATAGGAATCACGATTGGCTCAGTGAACGAGTTATTCTTGCCGCGAAACATTCAAAGCGAGGAAAAAACATATATGTACGTCGATAAACACCGTTGTGGAAACCGATGACGCAGTTAATTAACCGAGGAATTTTTGAACGCGATTGATCTTCCAGGAATGACTCATACTGAAATTGAAAGTAGGTGTGCCAATTAGCATGTTGCGGAATATTAATTAGCCAAAACTCTACAACGGCACGCGACTCGCAGTTTAGAAATTGATGAAGAACGTAGTGGAAGCAAAGATTTTAACGTGGCCTTTCAAAGGTGAAGATCCTCATTCCTCAAATTCCTATGATTCCGACCAATACACCATCTAAATTTAAAAGATTTCAATTCACAACCAATAAAGCTCAAGGTCAATTTTGGAAAAGTGTGGTTTAGATTTTGATACCGATTGCTTCTCATAGGGACAAATGTATGTTGCGTGTTCCCGTGTCGGCAAACCAGATAGCCTTGATATCTGCGTAGAGAATAGAAAAGTGAAAAATATTGTGAAGACACAAGTATTGCAAAATGAAACTTATATGAAACATATGCTTTGCTTCGTTAATCATTTATCATCAATGTAACAGGAATATGCCACAGCAAAGCGTGGCAGGGCGCATCTAGTTTTATATGAAAATATAGTTTATTTATTTATTTAACAATCAGTCTATGAAAGCATAATTTCTTACAGACTATTTAACAATCAAGCTTAAACTAGGGCATCAAATTAAGAATATTGATAAAAATTGACTTAGGTAGAGAAAAATCAAGGTCGATAGAAGTTGAGATCTGGTTAAATTCGCAAATTGCACGGCCAATGGGTGCATTACGGGCATAATTCGTTCTGAAATTTTCAGCATAAAAAGGCAGGGAAGCACGCAGATACCTCCTCGGTACATTAAAATTTATTCTACCCAAAAGCTGCGGACAGTCACAAGATCCTTGGATAATGCAAAAAATGAAAGTTAGAGACAAAGTTGACCTTCTTTTATCTAACGATTTTAGATTGAGCAGCGATAAGCGCGCATTATATGAGGGTATGGGCTCAGAAAAGCGTAGTGATCGTAAGGCAAATTTAAGAAACACTTTCTGAACGCGTTCAATCCTATTGATATGGAACTGGTGGAACGGACGCCAGATTATTGCTGCATACTCCAGGTGAGAACGTACGAAAGAGGTATATAGCAGTTTTAAAGTGTACGGATCGGAAAATTCAGTGCTATTCCGCTGCACAAAGCCAAGCATAGCATATGCTTTCGATATAATAAAATTAATATGGCTGCTAAATGAAAATTTGCTGTCAAAGATAACACCAAGGTCCTTGATTTCGTTAACTGACTGCAGACTACACTCAGATAAACTATACCGAGTTATTAATAAATTTCGCGATTTTGAAAATGATACGTAAAAGCATTTGTTAATATTTAATGAAAGATGAGATCTTAAGCACCACAAATAAAAGTTATCCAACTCGGATTGGAGCTTTTTCATGTCAGAAGAATTCTTAACAGCTGAATAAATCTTCAAGTCATCTGCATGTAAAAGAAAATTAGCAAAAGAAAAGCAAGAACCGATGTCATTTATAAATAATATAAAAAGCAAGGGACCTAGAACACTACCTTGTGGAACACCGGAAGTAGCGAAAAAAGGTTCTGATTGCGCGTTATCCACAGTTACAACACACCGTCGTCGATACAAGTATGACTTGAGCCATTGCAGAAAGGTTGAGTGGAAGCCAATGCATGCGAGTTTGTCAATCAACACCATGTGCGAAACTTTGTCGAAGGCTTTCGAAAAGTCGGTGTAGATGCAATCAACTTGACATCCTGAAGAAAATGCTGAGATGCAATATTTGCTAAAGACTGCCAGATTTGTAACTGTGGAACGACCCGTTACAAACCCATGTTGATTTTGGCTAATTAAACTCTTAACTGAGAAATACATTTTATCTTGAGCGACTCGTTTTGATGGAATCTCTATCCTTACACGACAAGACAACGAACAGATTTGGGACAAAAAATTCTGAGTCAAAAAAATCGTTGTTTAACCACGTTTCAACAATCACGAAAACATCGAAGTCCAACTGCGAGCTAAAGCGTTTAACCACACACGATTTCGTTCTCAGCCCCGAAGCATTTTGGAAGTAAATATTTAAGTGCCTTCTTTGAGATGAGTTAACTACATTAGCTACTGCACTTGTTGTTGTTTCGTATCATTTATAAAAAAAAGAAATGGACGTACATTTACTCCAACTGGCCAAAGATCAGATGACAAAAGATTCGAATAGAAAGAGTCTGGAGCTCCAAGCTTGAAATTTACTCTCGTAATAAACTTTAGATCAGCATCATTTTTTACCAACTTGTAGCATAACAGTTGGCCCTTATTTATATTAGCATGTTTAGATACATACTCAACTATGCTATTAGCAGTGACTGATGACTCAAATGAGGATAAATGCAGCCACCGCATACGAGCAGCAACTTTAAGTTCAGAATTTGCATTGGTACCAACAATATTCCGTCGAGTAGCTCGCCTATTATGGCGTCGTAGCTTTATTAATCTGAGAATTATTAATCTGAGAAGACAAATTTTTAGCTGCAGCAGATTCAGACTCTTGTTCAGAATTTAACATCGAGGCGTAAGAGTTGAAAGACGAAGAAGTCGGAGCGGACAAAGTTGTATTAGCACCAACAATAGCATTAGCACCAACACCAACAGCGGCAATAAGAGAGCATTTCGTAGAAAATCTGGTAGACGAATCAGTAGGGCATTGTTTATCAGCATCAGCAAGCGAAAGTGCGGGTAAACTATAAGAAACATCAAAATAAAATCTCTAAACTTTGTGCAAAACTCAAGAAAATTTGCATACAAGTTGGCATTTGAATATAAAGCCCAAAATACAATAACGCAGTGGCAGCGGCAGTTTTTCGAAATCAGCTGTTTTTTTAGAAAGTGTGGTGTCCAATGAAGGGACTCACAATACAGCCAGCGTTGCCCTTTTGCGGGAATTGTGAACAAAAAAGGGATGGCGGGAATAATGGTCGTGAAAACGGGGGAAAACACATACGGCGTGCCTATAAATATTATTTATATATATAATACGCGAAGGCATTTTTTGTTCAGCATAAAAGATCTGCACCGTTCGTTCGATTTTCAAAAATGGGGTGCCCGAATTAAAGCGCATAGCCTGTAGATGTGCAAACTGGTTTTATTTTTTTCGAAAAGAGTTGCCACCTGTTGAACAATTAAAATCAAATTTTTCAATAATCAGTACCGTTCGTTAGATTTTCAAAAATGAGGTGTCAAAGGGCTCGGGCTGTATTTGTGCAATAAGGATTTATTTTTTTGAAAAGAGTTTCCACCTTTTAAAGACTTATCTATATTCAAATTATTTAAAAAAAATTTATCAATTATTCAAAATGGGTATTAATCGAAATGGTTTTGAAAAGCTTTGTTTTTTAACTTAACTATAGGAGGGTTACCACCTGTTTAAAAAATAAAATTCAATTTGAATTAAGGGAAATAGGTAAGAGAAGTATGTATGTATCACCGTATGGGTGCCAAACGAAATGGTTTTGAAATGTCGAAAATTTGAAAATACTTGAAATGTCGAATTTAGTTAATATGAAACATCAAAATATAAATGTCAAACGAAAGTGTGTTAAGGAATCTTTTTGAGGCGATGGAAAAGGGTTGCCACCTGTTTAAATAGTTAAATTCAAAGTATTTAATAAGTTAAATGAATTATTCAAATTTGGGTATCAATCCAAGGGGATCTCAAAAATCTTTATTTCTGAACCATGTTTAGTGGGGTTGCCACAGGTTTAAAAAATCAAACTCAACTTAATTTATCACTTAATTAAAATATGTATAGCAATATTAGACAACTGAGCCTTAACAAGAGTTTAGCTTGAAAATACTTTTCAAGAGGGTTGCCATCTGTTTGAAAGTTTTAATTTAATTAACTAATGCAAAATTTATGCGAATTATATAAATACGGGAGTCAAACGAAAGAGTGTTAAGATATATTTAGTCTGAACATTTGGAACGTTTGAGAAGGGCTGCCACATCTTTAAAAAGTTATATTCAAATTATTCAATAAGTTCGACGAATTACTAAAGGATGGGTATCAATTTAAATTTTAAAACTCTTTGTTTCCGACCTTTATTTAGGAGGGTTGCAACGTGTTTGAACAATCAAATTCAAATTAGTTCATCTGCTATTGAAACACACGTGTATCACAATGCCAGGCGAAAGAGATTTAAGAACATTTTAGTTTGAAATTACTTTTGAAAAGGACTTCCACCTGTTTGAAAAGTCGAATTTAATTAACGTATACACAAGTTTTATGTAATATTTAGATATGGAGTGAATCGAAATTTATGAAAGCTTCAGTTTGAAAATATCTTTAATTAGGGTGGCCATTTTTTCGGAAAAAAAACATATCGATCTAAAAGTATAGGTATGTATACATATGTATGTGTATTATACGGGAAGGTATTTTGTGTGATAGTCATTCGATTTTCAGCGTTATTTTGAATTTCAAAAATGATAGGTCAAATTAAAGACCTTTACATGTAGATGTGCGATAAAGTTTTATTTTTTTACTTGAAATCTATTTTATCGGTAAAGGGTAATTTTAAATTTGATGATATTAAAAACGTGCACTATGCGAGACCTCTCTTCACTAAAACGGCTACACGAATTTAGATGAAATATGGCACTTTGATCGCTTATAACTGTGACTAATATTTGGAATATTTTTTAGGTTTTTGAAATTCAATTTTGGCCGTTTTAACGCCATGCGGGTTCACTAGTAATAATACTATTAGGCTAAAATAGTGTGCGATACATTCATGGGAAAGCTGTATGGAATTTAAAGTTTAGTTACGCGAAGAATATCGTCCGTCAGCAAACCAACCTCCAATCAAACTCGAGCATATTGCACAATAAGTGCAGTAAGCCTTCTTCCTAAGAAATCTTAATTTCAAAAACTTACAAAAACGCAAAAGCATGTGCAAAAATATAAGTCACTTCATGATAACTAATCGTTAGGTGAAAATTTCGCACTTCACTAATGGTTAGGTAGCACATCAAGCTAAAAATTCAGAGATAAAGCTACATATGTGCGTTTGCGGAGGAGCACAATATTGCATTTCTGCATTTGATCACTTATAAGTGTTGTTGAAAACGGTGTTCAGTGATTCAAAAATTGCATCACAATTGCACACGAATGATATGAACAAATAACGCATAAGTAGATGCAATATATGTTTTAGAGTAATATTTTTATATTAATAATATTACAGTAAATTGAATTGTTATTGTTATTGACTGAGTTGCTAAAATATGGTTATTGATCGTATAAAATATAAAACACGGAGAAAACTTAATTTGCCATTTTTAAAAACTGGATTATATAAAAAGGGGGAAAAATGGAAAAACCTAAAATGAAAAACGGGAAGAATATATAGAATTGTATGGACAAAAAGGGAATAGGCTCGCCCAATGGCAGCCATGGGGTCTCACATTCGTGAGTGCTCACATATACTTGTTCCCTCATTCTGATCACACATACAGATGCAATTCACTCAAAAGTTCTGTTTCCCCCTGGGCATAATTACCCTTCTCACCTAGCTCGTGGGCAGATTATGCCCATTGCTAATCTAGACAAATATATGAATTGTTTACATTTAAATTTTCATATAAGCGTACTTCATACGTTTATTTCACTTTGTTTATTACACTAAAAGCTCAGTTATGTAAGGTTTAGACTTGACTTGACTTGAAAATTTAATATCTGGCAAATGAGCAGCGTGTGTATGTAGTTAACCAAAAAAACAATTTCACTTAGAAACGAGAACTATATATTTTAGATTTCTAAGTTCAATTTCTAAGTGCAAAGAGAGCCGTGAGAGAATCATGCTGCCATTTAAATTTTTAATAAAATCCCTACAAATATGCCACACAAAAATAATTTTTTGTATAAATGTAATTCATCTGGAAATCGCAAAAAAAACTTTCAAATAAAGACAGAAAATTAAATGAAAATAATCACAATTTGAACGCGTAAATACATTTATTTTAATAGTAGATAGATAATTATGAGGTATGCACTGCGACATTTTAATAGTAATTTTTTATCTATTTTCTAGCCAAACAAATTAAGAGTTTAAAGTTTTACGTGTACAAAAGGTAATAGGTGACACGCTGATTAATCGTTTCCAAATTTCTAGGTAAGTCAAGTCAAATCTAAGGGCCTTATTCTGTATCACGAACGATAGGCAAAACGAACGATTCGTCTGCAGACGACAACATCTCTGATTGCGATTTTAAACTCTATCGGTCGTCTTCGTCTTGCTTTTCATACTTTACGTTGCAATGGTCCCGGTTGCGTTTAAACCGGCTAAAATGATGCCGCCGGACTAATTTTTGAAGCATTCCTCTGCAGACGAATCGTTCGTGTTGCCTATCGTTCGTGATACAGAATAAGGCTGTAAGTCTTGCATAACCCAGCTTTAACTGCCCAATTCTGTGTTTTCTTGATAAATTATTTGTAAAGAAATTGTATCAAGATTTTTATCGAGTAAAAGCTTCCTTCGCATTCTGTGTCAATATTTATAAAATTATAAGCTGTACGATTTCCACAAGAGGGGAGCTGATTTCCACATGAGTTAAACTGATTTCATTGTCACATATGAAAAATATGAATTTAAAAGCAACAAAGCTTCCGACTGCCGTAGCCGAGTAGGTAGAGATGTCGGCCATAAATTCTGTGTGTCGCAGGTTCAAATGCCGGCACCACATATTTAATAATACCATTATACAATTATTTAAAGGTAGTTTCACTTCTTCTTCTTACCCGTCATTGCTCCCATTTGACGTAAACTGTGCTTATGACATTTTCTTTTAAATTGAAGCTACCATATTCTTTGAAGAAATAAAAAAAAGTGGTTTTATTTAATAAAAATATTTCAAAAACACTATTTAGAAATATATTTTAAGCATCATTTTATAGCGAGCTTTTAATGATTTATTTCTAAAATTAAATATAAAACGGAAGTCTATTGAAATACTCGTATTACATTGCGATATGCACATAGAGAATACATTTCTTTATGCAATTGTTTTCATCGTTATTTAGTACGATTGGCTGCATATTGCGGGATGGCCACGTGCATGGTAACTTGACAAAGGTGTTGTTTGTTTGTCAAACCACTTTTCGGCAGAAAATGTTAAGCCTCGGGACGGATGTGCCCAATCAAAGCGAAACACGGTACCAGTAGCAGTAGAGCGAGTAGTTTATCTCTATAAACTAAAACAAGGAGCTCTGAGAAACAGGAAATGTGTTTACCTCCCTCTTCATGACTACATCATGCGTAATAACCAGGGAACGGATTTTATGGAAATTGCCTTTTTTTCTGCTAAAGAGATATAGTATATTCGATTAAGAATGTCCACGATTTAGCTTTCCCTGATTCCATATATACACATTTGATGTTGCCTTTTTTTGCCTTTTTTAAGATATTTGCCTTTTTTTGCCTTTTTTAAGATATTTGCCTTTCTTGGCTTTTTCTACCTTTAAAAAAGTGATTATAGCATTTACATTTTTTTTTTAAGATTAAAAAATACACACATTGCCCATGCGGCTTATAGAAGCGCAGAGACTTCTTGCCAAATTGGTGTTGGAAAAATTCAAAGCCGTTTTCTCAGCTAACGAAGGCTTGGAGACAATAAGGGGTGTTGATAGAATTATAAAGGGCGAGGAAAACGCCCTTATTCCTGATAATATGAACGTTTCAAACGTTCCATATTTAAATTGGGCTCCACTTGTATCAACTTACGTCGAGCGCACATTTAGTACATTCAAGGCTTTTCTTCGCGAAAATCTAATGAAAATGCTGCCAGAAAACTTCAAAATGCATCTTGTGGTTCAATGTTACTACAACTGTACAGATTAAAGTTTTATGAGTTAGAAACCCGAAAAGATAAAATAGTCAAAGATTCAAAGTACAAATTTTTCATATAATGAAACTTGTTCATAGTTTTTTCTCTTTTTACTTGTAATATAAATGTATTTTTTGATTGTTCTTCGTATTTTCTGTCTTTTAGGTGCCTTATTTTGCTTTTTTTGCCTTTTCCTGCCTTTTTTGCTATTTTTTTTTGCCTTTTTTGCAACACCTAGTGCCTTTTCCTGCCTTTTTCGCTATTTTATTTTGCCTTTTCCAGCCTATTTCGTTATTTTATTTTGCCTTTTTTATAGGTTTTTAGGTCCTAAAAATCCGTTCCCTGGTAATAACAAATAAGTTTATGCTTTAATGTTACTTTCATTGACGGTAAGCTCCTTTAAACCACTCCATTGTTGACATTTCCACGAAAGAGGATCCAAATTAAAGCAACATCCTAGTATCTAAATTTCTTAAAAGGCCAGATATAATAATATTTCAGGTAACACTGCAAATAATGTAAATTTTTTTTGCGGTAAGATACTTTAAGGTATTTTAAATCAATGAAATATGTAAATTTACCTTGCGTATTATTATTTTTTAATGCATAAAAAACTCCTTAATAAAATATTAAAATTTCCAAAAAAAAAATAATAATTTGTTGGGGTGGCAGTGCTACTTGAGCAGTTTACGAAAAGTATAAACGTCATAAGCACAGTTTATGCCAAAGAATTTCGAAGTGAAACTACCTTCTTTTTTTTTTGTATCATGTTTAATACTTCTATATTGGCAGTAACCTATCTGCGCAATGTGTTCAGCAATCAAAGGGAGATAGTTTTGAGCCAAATGTACGTTTCGCGCATGCGAAGTTTCGACTTATCCTCAGTAGCGTTTGAAAATAAATTTTAAGGGGATTATTTTACTCTGGGGTGGTTATGCCCCTTCGTTGCTGATGTTATACAAACTGAAACTTTATGATGAAGTATTAAAATTTTATTTTAAAGCAACCTGGAAATTAAATAACTAGGGCTGTGCGATTATTCGATTACTCGAGCAAGTTGGTTAATCAATTATTCGGTTAATCAATTACTCGAGTAATCAAGATTTTGATTACTTAAAACGATGATTAATCGAGTTACTTGAAATATGATTACTCAAAAAATAATAATTTTGCTCGTTAAAAGAGTTTGCTTTGGAAAATGTTTATTTTCTTTTTTACATTCTGTATATGAAAAAAATGTTTCGTTTTAATTTTTGAGAACAGAAACGTTGTTTTCAAAGTATCAAGAAACTTTAACTACTTTATACATATGTAAAGAGTTGAAATGTTGATTACTCATTTTTACTCGAAATGTTGATTAATCATAAAGCAAATTACTCAAATATTTATTTATTTTTTTGATTAATCAAAAATCTTGATTACTCGAGTAACTGAACTTTTGAGTAATCATAATTTCTAATTAATCGAATAACTGAGTTATTTACTTTATGATTAATTAAAATTTTGAGTAATCAATTAATCGCACAGCCCTATAAATAACCGATTTGAAAATTTTTTAAAATGATTAGCGAATTATTATTTTAAAATGTTTAACTCAAACATATATTTTCACTTTTCACTGAGTAAAGATTTACTCACTATCCTGTTAAAAAGGAATAAATAACTATATTGACTCACGCAAAATTGTAGTGAACTTTATATATTTGCAATGTTGTTCATTTGAAATTTGTTTCGCTATTTTTTTTATAAAAGTAGAGCTCATTACCTAACAAAAACTATAGAAATCCTAATTCCAAACTGTGCAAAAATTCAAAAAAATAAACAAAGTTACATTAGAATTGCAAGCATTTCAGTCAATTTCAATTTCTGGAAATTATCTGCGTACCAAAACGCATGTAAAGCTATTTTATTTATTTTATATCTCCTTTTTTCACATAAAAAGCATCAGTGAGACGTTTCTACCATATAATTTATTATAAAATTCGGGAAATTAAATGTAAAATAAAAATTCTCTGTAATTTTCTTTTAACGTTTCACCAATGCGATTTGTTTTGAATTCAAGTGTAATTTTACATACGATTACTCGGTTTTTCTTTTTTTTATTATACATCTGTAGCTCGTTTCTGTAACAATTCGCCTTGTCCTCTACTGCTAATGAGCAGTGTCCAGAACTTTTGGACCAACCGGCTAAATTGGCTAAAAAAACCGGCTAAAAACGGCTAAACTGTTTCTCTTAAATTTCACGTTTTATTTAAGCAAATCACAGGTAGAAAAACTAACTAGTTCTTGGAGAGAAATTGCAAATTCAAGTTGGAAAAAATTTTGCAAGCAAGAATTTGCAATTAGGAAAAACATATGATTGTGGCACATGGTTGGATTTTTTGTCGACGATAATTTTAACAAACAAGTTCGTTAAATTTAAAATTTATAAACTTGAGCGATTTTGAAATGAATAATTTAAGTAAATACTTGCTTACTTAATTAATTTAGTTAATTCCAATGATTGAGAAGGTACTCGGCAGAAAAAACTGTATTCGTAATCGGAATGCAATCGTAACCAGAGTCGATTTAGGAAACCCGACAGTTACTACGACAAAGAAATTGAAACGTATGTTGAAGAAAGTCGGACTAACAAGAAATATACATGTAGATCCTGTTTATTGCCCATCTGAAAGAATTTTAAAAATTCTATACAAATTTATTATGTTTGAAATGCAACCGTGGACCCTAGCTGGCAGGGAAACTTGCAAATTCCTGCAAATTTGCGTTCGTGCAGAAACTTGCAAATTTATCTACTTGAGAGAGAATTTGGGAGCATTTTTTCTTACTATCTGATATTTTGAGTGACAATTCTCGCTGGATTTTCGAAGAAAAAACCTATTGTCTTCCCATAGAGTTTTGCTCTTGTTTTCATTTTGACATTTGGTTTTTTTAATTCAAGTTGGCGTTCGGTTTTTGGAATTTAAATAAGTTCTCAGCAAAAACATTTGTTTAACAAAATACATATGTATGTGTACATAGTGCTTGCAAAGACATATCAATTTTTCCCTTACCTTCAACCTTTAAGCTTGGGCAACAATGATGTTTCTTCGCACTTAAATTTAAGACATTCATAACAAACATTTTATGAAGAAAATCCCCGCTACGGCCTTCTTTAGAAAAAATATATTCGTTTAAAATAAAAATAAGTGAAATCGGCCAAATTTTATATAACCCTGCCTGACATGAAAATTTTCTCCGCGATAAGGCTAGTAGCCATTTCTAACAGATTTTGGGTCGCTTAGTTAAAAATGGAAACATATGTATATATTTGACTTTTAAGAAAACAAGGCAAATAGCAAAATCGGCTAAAAACGGCTATTTTTTAACCGACTTCCAAAAAAGGAGGAGGTTATCAGTGGTCCCATACTAATCTGGTTAAGATCCGATCAGCGGATCATGAGATATATATATATATATTTTTTTTTTTATATGGGAGTTGAAGTCGGTTTTTTTTTTTGCTAAAAATTACTAGTTTTTGCAAAACGTCTAACAAATCGGCTGCGGGCTAAACCGAAATTTCTCCGGCTGTTTGCTATCGCAACCGGCTAAATCTAGCCGGAAAACGGCTAAAATGGCAACACTGCTAATGAGTAATAGATACACGTAAATTATCTACCAGTAGAGAAATAATCGTTAGGGAAGGCTTAGAGAAACGAGCTACAATACTGTAATGTTTGCTGACTGCACTTGTAGATACTGCCAATATAGAAGTATTACATATGAGCTGTTATAAATGAAAGTGGTGAAAGTTGCATAAATCGAGATATTTAAAAGTTTGCATTTGATTAATTTTAAAAATTTTGGTAAAGTTTAATACTCCGGGTGATGTTTCTTTAAGTGCTATGAGACCAAATTTTATTATGCAATAATTAATATTAACGTTGCTAACGAAACTAACATAGTTTTTAACCCCGTAATGGACTTGCACCACTCTCAAAAATAACAAATTCTAAAATAAAAAATAAGGAAAAGTATAAGTCCATGTGTTAACACCCTTTATGGAAATTTTATTTGTTAAAAAATCATTTTTTATTTATTTATTTTTATACTTAAGAAAAAAATAACTAAAACAAGTATTCAAGAAATAACTAAAACAAATAATAAATAAGAAAAGATTGTGATTATTATGTCAAATGAACGTAAAATTTATATTTCTGATCATTTAATTCCAAAGTAAAAAAATGCAAGTAAGGCTTTATTGGCATGTCTAATTTACAGTTAGACTAGTGAAGAATAGGCGGTATGAAAGGAAGTAAACTCATCATGCCTGTGTATTTCTCCTTTGTAACAGGTCTTCAACATAGTAATCTTGCTAAGATATTTCGGTCTTCCCCTTTTCCCAAATAGAAAAATTGCTTTAAATGGAGCGCCTGGTCCCATAGTAGTTTTATAAAAAAATTTTGTGAGGCTCGTCTTATCTGATTCTCATCCAGCAAATTTGCAACCAATTTACTGTCGTACGCTGCGTAGATGCATTTAAAAACGTGTTCTGTTGCTCGAAACTCCCCATTTGCCAAAATAAATGAAAGAGGGATTTTCCCTTTACCTCTGAAATGCGATTCTTGAACACTTTCGCACATTTGCAATTTTTATTTCGAAATTTCTTTGCGGGGATAACTTTTCCACTTTTGGTATAATATTTATCGGCTTTATTTGTTTTGACTTTCCTAACTTTCTGCCCATTGTTGAGTCTGTTAACTTCAAAATTCTATGCCCCTTTTTAGTTGGCAATCTCGAATTATCATTGCTCGAAAAGCTCTCATCATCGGAATCAAAGAGTTGATTTCTTTTTCGTATACGAACTGGTCTTATTTCTGTAATAAAAAAGTTAAATCTAAGTTCACTCCGGATATTGGTTTTACTAAATATGAAAGTTACAACTTTTCCGCCGTAACTCAATGTTAATCTTACTTACCACTATCACAGTACGAACAAATTGATGTATTCATTATATGAAATATTATTTACGTATGTAAACATTCATTGCTTTTATAATAGTAGAGGAACACCAAATAATAGGAATTGCGAACAAAACAAACATTACTTTGACATCAGTTACCCTGTTTACACTTTTGGTTTTAAAGATTCCTACAATCGCCATAAATATTTGCCAAATATCTGCACAATCGTAACAATCAATAATAATAGCCATTAAAATGTTGTTTCAATTATGATCATTACGAATGGACTTAAACCACTTTAAAAAAAATATTTCTGCGATAAGATTGTAAAGTAAATTTGTTTTGATTATTTTTTTGATAAATTTTGCACCATTGAATTTAATTTAATATACATAAAAAGATGGTGTCTATACCTAACTAAAACAGTAATCAACTCATTTTTTTCCAAAAGTGGACTTACACCACTTTCATTTATAACCGCTCATATATGGCCGGCACATGTAGTATTTAAATGATAGAAACAAATTTTTTAATGTGCAAAATTAATAAGATTCATATGAAATTTCAATTGGTAAACGCTTGTCAATAGCATTTTCAATGTTGATAATTTATCAAGAAAAGAGCTTTTGATTTCTATGCTTGAATTCCAATCCTTAATAAATAATAAAAAATTGACAAATTATAAAATTGTTGTATTTATCAAGTGCACAGAATCCATATATGTAATACTTCTATATTGGCAGTAAGCTAGCATCTCAATGTGTAAGCATTTCGAAATCAAAGCGAGACAGTCTAGTACCGTTTTTGTCAATGTATTGTGTACGTGAGTGCCGTTTTTGGGTGTGTGTTGTGTACATGTTTATTTATAAACGAATGTGTTCCTTTTCTTTCGAACGTGTTTATTGATATATCTGTACTGTAGTGTTTTCGGACGGTACTAGCTCTTACTGCCAATATAGGAGTATTACATATATGACAGAATCGGGTTGTAAGAATAAAAGTAAGCATTTAAAATCTTTTTTGGAACTAGCTGTCAACCAAGCGTTCTGTTGCTATACAAAATAAGTTAATAGTAAAAGCAAATATTTTTAAAGCAAGCTTGAGCGAAATCGGACCATAAATACTGGTTTACCAAACATATCGACTCCTGCGCCACCTATCGGATTAATTCATCTTTCATATTGCATTGTCATCGGGTTCTGACTGAACTATGAAGTTTCAAGTAGCTAGATCATCGGGAAGTGGGTCAAAAATTTATTGCAAGATTTGCCCCAAACAAACATATGTATGTACAGTGACGGGCAAAACTGTAACATGGTGTAACACTTTTTATTTCAGCCATCGCTATCTTTCCAAGTTCTAACGACTTTCATACTTTTGTTGTATATTCTTGTTGGTACATCCCTACTCCCTCTCTCATAATAATTTGAAGTCAATGCAACAACAATAAAAAAAATCAGTAGACAAAAATGTAAATTAAGGCAGATGTTACAGTTTTGCACTCACTCTCAGTTTTGCATTTGACAGTTATCTCTTACGTAGTTGGAAGTCAGATGACTTTTTTTCTATATTGTAATTTATTGAAGAAGTGATCGCCAGTAAATAACATAGTTAATCAGGAACCATAAATGTAAATAATAGATTTACTGCGGAAAGGCGGAACCGCACGAAAAGTGGCAAACAATTTTGGAATTTGCTACTTGAAAATGTTAATACTGAGAAAAAATATAGCCTAAAGTATTCCCAAGGACAAAGGAAGTCTGTTAAAAAATATTACGGTACGATATCTTGTGAACTTAGCAGCAAGTAGCGATGCAGCCACTATTACAGAAGCGCTTAAGGTATTAAACTTTAATGCAAATCAATAGACAGCGAGGCGAAGAATTGCCAAATTGAGCGCAAAGGCATCATAAAGAAGAAAAAAACAAATTTGATCATAATACATGTGCGAGTGTGGCAGCGTTTCGCTGCATCGCACGAAACCCGGACCGTTGCCTATTGGGATATGTTAGGCCGTTCAGAGTGCAATAAAAAACATATTTTTCAGTTTCAATAGAAGGTTATTTGGTCTGACAAGACTAAATTAATCGCTTTCAATCAGATCGCCGGGCATGGTATTGGATCAAAGACCCAAATTAAGCCCATGCGCATCATGTAAGGCAAACTGTAAATCACAGTGGTAGGATCTTAATTGTTTGGGGTTGTATTTAAAAAATTTTGTTGGTCCGTTAGTACGCATAATACGTAAGGAACAGTATCTGTTCATATTTCAACAAAATTTGCAAGATTTAGTAAAAAAAATAGAGTTTCTGCTGAAAAATCACTCAAAACACACTACATATCTTCGCAAAGCCTGGATACAAAAGCAAAAATTTGCTAATTTGAAATGACCTCCACAATCCGCGTACATGAATCTCAAAGAAAATTTGCGAAATCAACTAAAAGCACAGCTTAATTAGTATCAAAGTCCGTAAAATCGAGTACATGAGCTGTGAAAGCAAACTAAGGATATACCTCCAGAATTTTTACAAAGATACAAATAAGGTATGCCAAATCGCATCCAGGAACTGAAACAAGTAAAATAGTACTGAACATTGTGTTAGTAGTTCTTTTTTTCGTGAAAATTGTTAAAAAGTTCTTAAAAATATATGAGTGCAAAACTGTAACATCTGCCTTAATTTACATTTTTGTCTGCTGGTCTTTTTATTGTTGTTGCATTGACTTCAAATCATTATGAGAGAGGGAGTAGGGATGTACCAACAAGAATATACAACAAGAGTATGGAAGTCGTTAGAACTTGGAAAGATAGCGATGGCTGAAGTAAAAAGTGTTACACCATGTTACAGTTTTGCCCGTCACTGTACATACATTTGTACATACTTGCATACAGAGCAAGTTAAATAAAAGCTTGTAAAATAGAGGAATAGGTACGTTTTGCTCCCAAAGCACATTGAACAGGTGATAGCACCAGAGCAAAAACAAAAAGCTACGTGCGATTTCTTATTGAATTTGGATCTAGAATGTCAAAATAAGTAAGTGAAGTTCCAAGTATGTATGATTTTAACTTGACTGAATAACCGCGTAATACGTTAAAAAATGGTTAAGCGCGCTCCAGCAACGGTTTTTTACTAGGTTTAATACTTACTGATCTCGAACAGCAATAGTAGGAACTCCTTTAGTTGCAGTGTTTGACTGAAGTGCGGGGGGACTTCTGAATTCTTGTTGAGAGGCAGCGGATTTGCAACTAACTCGTTCCAATGTGATTTGTTTTTTGAGTATTTCAGGCCTCAACGATTTGAAAATGCTGCCTTGGACTGAACATATTTCGGATTTTTCTTTGAAGTTATATTCAAAAGCTCCTCGGCCGTTCTTATCATTATTGACACAGGCAGTCTCCGCGCCTTTTAATATGTTACAACATTCGAAAAATAACCTCTCATCTGGATTGAGATTTAAGCGTGACGTGTTGTTAAAAGGTATTTTAACTTTGCCGCCGTCATTTAGCTCTCGTCTTTCGCTACCATCAACAGCATCAACTCGTTCTAAATTATTATATTGTATATCAGTGACATCGTTTCCCTTTCTCTCAGTTAATCGTTGCATTTCATTGCCGTCCTCTGATTTTTTTGAAGCAATGCATTCAGCTGAGATATTCGTTTTCAGATCATTATCAGCCACGGCTTTACATATTATTGGCGGAGTGTTCTCCAAGCTTTTTGATAGCAGGTATTCTTGTGCAGATAATTTTGATACATGAGCTAATGTCATATTGTGTTTTGTTAAAGAATGTAGAGTATAAAAAACTTTTTTACACAAAGTACACTCAAATTTCTCCGCAGTAGAGTCATGATTGACACGTTTTTTTGGTCTCCGTTTCAGTAAAATGCTTCTTCTCCGACGTCTTCTTCTGCTCCGTCCTCTTCCTACGTCTTGTGAATAACTGGTATACACGCTAAGTTCATCTTCTAAATCCATGTCCATCACTTCTGTATTTGTATTTTCATCGCAAATAGATCCAAAATTTGAACGATCGTCGTTAAAGTTGGGAGCACTTCTAACACTCATGGACGTTGGCGGCCGACTATAAAACTTACTATTCGAATCGTCTTGCAATTCATTGGCTAATTCAAACCCATCATTAATAAACATGAATTCTTCGTTCTCAGCAGACATGATCTTTTCATTCACGTTTTTAGCTATTTCTGTGAGATAATTGTCTTCTTCAACATCACATATTTCTTCCATATTCTTTTCCCTGTCACATGCTTCCGAATTTTCATTATTTTCGTTTTTGTGTATATTCTTATTAAGTCGCGGATCGCGACTGGAAACAACGCTTTTGGTTTCTACAGTTGGTGCTATTTGATTATTAATGTTAGTTTCAGTATTAGCAGATAGGATGCTTGGCCTTAAAAGCGATGATCTAGCAGCAGCCGGTAAATGAGATTTTGTTTCAGAAACGTTTATGGGAGCCGAATTCCTGGCTTCTAACTCTGTTAGTTGTTTTTCTATGCCTATGGAAAATGATTCAAGTGACGACTTAAGCTTACTTATATTCTCATTATCTAACGGTTTTCCTTTGCCACGATAATTGCGTTTTTTATTTCTTTTGATGGTGACATCTTTTTCTTTGGTTTTCTCACTGGGTTCATTGTTTGTACTTATAGATGGTGTCACTTCATCTACAACTTGAGTAGATTTGTTACAGGTAATATTTTGTTTTAGTCGGGCTTTGCTTGTTTTCGGTTTGCTTTGATCTTGCTTCTGCCGACCTGCAGCCTCGATGTTTTTACTTGAACTTACATCGTTGTTTAGTTGATCGTTCTTAGAAGATGTAACAGTTCGTTTTGTGCTTGACATTAAAAGCATTCCTGTTACAAATAGATCCTCACTTTTCTCATAAGCTAAGTTTTCTAGCCTTTTGAGGTTATCACGACGTGTTTTATCAATTTTGAAGCTTTCCAAAAGTTGGTCCGCCACAATCGCAGCCAACTCATTCTTACGTCGACGTCTCTGTTTCTTTTTGGCCTCGATGGTATTTTCTACTTGGCCGCAGCTGTGGAAACCAGATGAGGTATTATTTATGTTGCTCATATTTTCCTCAGTTATGAGATTAGGATTTATATCGTTGAAAATCCCAACTGTAGGTGAAACGCAATTATTTACTTCTTTATTGGGCTCAGTTGAAAAACTTAAGGGTTCTTTATCAATTATTTGCGTTTCATTGGAAACACTTAAGTCGGTACAAGTTTTCTGACATGATATTGTTTCGCACCCTGGAAGTGGGGTGTCACCGACACTGGATTTCATTTTACATTGTGACGAATTTTCAATATTTGGAGAAGATTCAGAGTTTTTAGATGTAGTTAACGTTGTGGTTGTGTGCAAACTATCTAACACTATTTCTGGCATCGTTGCTAGTACGTTTGGACGACAATCTAAAGTTTTTGATCGCACATAACGTTTTTGAGGTAAAAAAACTATAGATTCTTTGGAATTATCTTTTTCGATTACGGCTGCTTCTTCGTTTGTCTTTTGCAGATTAACTACCGCATCGGACAATGATGATTTCGCTAAAACCATTTGCGATGCCATTGGCTGCGTTTGCACAAGTTGCTCTACTGGTGTCGAATTTCTTAGATGTAATGCAGGTATTGGATTAATCGGATGTGTATGATTACTTTTCTGAGCCAATTTATTAGTTTTGTCACTGTCTTTTTCATCACTGTCTGGCAGACTTGCTTTCACGGCATTAATTACTGAGTTTATGGCGTCGTCAATGTGATTAATAACTTCCTCATCCATTTTTAGAGAAGTTTTTCCTTTCGCCAAAATATCCCTTTTATGCAACGAAGATTCTTTGTTAGCTCCTTTGCCGCTATTTGTGGTTACTGGCTTCGAAGCATTTTCGTTGGTGTTTTTGCTTGAATTCCTTTTTCTGGAAGAGCATTTAGGAGTGGGATTCACCAAAACCGTTTCTGTGGTAGTCGTATTTCCAGGATTTCGTATTTGTGGTATTTTTAAAAGTTCCAGATTAGAATAAAATTGCTTGTTTAAAACAGCATCATTAGGTGGAGCCATAGTCATGTTAATGCCTACTGGAGTTATGGAATGCGTCTCAATAGGTTTTATAAGAGGTGTTAACGTCATTACAGCAGATGCATCCTGTGTTTGATCTTTGCCCGATTTTTTGGAGAGGTCCAATGGTTCGTCTTCCAGAATGAAATTTCTTGCCTCAAAACCACAAATTGTTTGTCTTCTTACCGGTATGCCACTGCCACCCCGATATGGATTAAAACAAAGTAGTTCGTTTGGAGTATGCTTCTTCACACTTTTCGTGTTGGATAAATTCAAAGGTTCTGAATTGAATAATGGTGCCACAGGCAAAATAGGCGTCATTGGACCCCCTGGAACTATGGCTGACATAGGCGCCATAGCTGCCACAGGTACTAAAGGAGTGATAGATACTGGAGTTGGTAAAAGAGGTGGTTGTGGTAATACTGCTAAAACAGGCGGTGGTGGTGGTATATTATTAACTGGCATATTTTGCATCGGATGAGTAAGCGGCAACGTTGGAAAAGGAGGAACCAATTCAGTCATTGCGCTGGGTTTCGATAGTGATGGTGGTATTTTATTCACAAATACTGCAGGGGGCGGTTTTGGCATCAATAAAGCAGTATCAAAATCAGAAGAAGCCAAGGTAATCGGAACTATTGTTGATGCAATCGGATCTATATTTGCTGTTATTAATGGTGTTTGCTTATTTAGCAGGGGGCATTTTGTATTTTCCTGTGACAAGTTAATATTAGTGTTCTTATTAAGGTAATTCACATTTGCATTAGTCTGAACACTTAGTTTTGAAGCAGTTATTGTACTAGAGGAAGTTGAAAGTGGTATCAGTTTTTCAAGTGGTGCGTTTGCAACGACCGGTGCGTTTGGTAATTTCGGAATATTTGATGGAGTTCTAGTTAAAGATTCTAGTGCTGTTTGAACTTTAGCTACCGTCGGCTGGGGTGTCGCATTGTCCATTTTAATAATCTTTCGTGATACCGTTTTCCTTTTAGGTGGTTTTATTTCCGCGCTTGATTTGCTTTTGTGCTCATTATTTATATCTGTTTCCATGTATGGCTCATCCTTGTTAAACGAATTTTGTTCAGTCTTTAGTTTTTCTTCCAATTTCCCAGTGAGCATTGCAATGCAGTCATTAATTTTCTTACTTCTTTTCTTACTGCAAGTTGCGGTGTCGATATATTGCGAGTTGTTTTTTGAGTTCATTATTTCCTGATGCACATAAAGCCGTCTGTTTTTGTAAATCTGTTTGTTGTCCCGATTTGTTTGAACGTAAGCTGTCACAAACTCGACTTTCGGTTAAGAAATTTCCGTGTTCGGGAGCAGAGATTATTATTTCAGCCGCACATTCCACAGCAGTCGAAGGCTCTTTTGAAGGCAACGACGGAGTTCCACATTTACCTATGTCTGCTCCTACATTAGTAATACTACAAAAAGTGTTGCCCGATGTTGTACCAGCTGGAACTAATTTGTCGTTTAGATTCTTAAAATTTCGGCCATTATCTCTTTCTACATTATTTGAAAAAGTAGCTAAGGTTAACTTTTTTGTCTTGTTTTTTGAAAGCATCTTCTCCGCTTTATGATGTAATACTTTTTTATTTTTAGTTGATTTGTTTGAGAATTTGCATTTAACCTTAGATAGTTTTGAAATTTGTCTTGCACGTGTTGATCTTAGCCTCCCTTGGCTGCTGAATATTTTGTGCTTCGTAATAAATTTCGCCTTTTTAGTTTTCGTCAAAGCAGGAAATATTTTTTTACAAATTCGTTTTGGTGGCAGGTTTTCCAGCATCTTTTTGATTGATTCAGCTGAATAAAGAAAAAAAAGGCATTAAAAAACGGCAAAATAAACATGCTTTAGGTATTTTGGTCAGGAAGTATTAGTTTAATCAAAAATTCAAATATGTACATATGTATTAAACGTGTGCGCAAAACATTTTGCTTGCATAGTCTTCATAGTGTACACCAAGGCGAATACATATAAGGTGGTATCGATTGAACAAATACAACAATTACTTGTATTTGGTTTTTGCTTTTAGCGGGCCATTGTCAAATTTCAGCTATTCTTCCCCGAATGAAAAAGGGCGACAGAAAATGCAAACACTCTCACGTTTTCACTCACTCACTAACGAAATTCAAAATTTTGACAATCAAACGCTACTCACAGCTGATGAAACAACACCACCTTATATAATTTCGCCTTGGTGTACACCATGATACAAAAAAGAAGGTAGTTCCATTGTCACTTTTTCGTCGCCATATTAACAATCTGACAATTAAGCAGATTGTGACATTTTGTGCTACCATATCCAATATCTAAAATCCTTCAACTTTTATTATTAATTTTTTGTTTATTTAAAGCATTTTGTTCTTATAATCGAAATTTGAACAAGCAAACGGTCTTTTGTTGGCTATGGTTCGGTTATTTCTCCAATGATTTTGGGTTATTGTGTCCACACGCGTATCCCAAATAAAAAAAAAAATGTGAACATACGCCTGCGATCAAAGGATTAAAATTTGATTCAAAATAAAGATTTAAAATTTTCGAACACTAAGTTGTTAATAAATTCGGTGTGAAATATGCACTTTTTTGTAGAAAATACCGTGTAGCCGGAGTTGGGCAGATTAAGGTTATTTTTCTAAGCGCGGCCGAAGGCCTCCAACGCGGAGGTATTCTGCGCGTAAGTTCTTTGGTTGCCGTAACCCGAGCTTACATTTTCTGGCAAAATGCTAAGTTTACCCCATTTTCAAATGGGTGCCGAGCGGTCAGAGAGGTGAAGGGTGACTGGCCTTAAAGTTTGGACCGTTCTCTTTCTAATGGGTGGTCATAAATTTGTTTTCACACTCGCTCCAATATTGAACAGTAAACTATATTTAAGGGATTCGCAAGCCACCATAAAAGTCGTATTATGAAATTTCACACCGTTAAAAAAGTATTTGGTTGTGGTTTCAAGTCCTCTAAACATTTGTTTAGCCGTTCAAAACTTTACGACAATAGGACACTTACGACACCTTGTGAACCATCTAAATATGTATTAAATTCACACCGAAATATGTATGTATCTTATTATATGTATATGTGCACTAAAATTTAATTAACCTAAATGGGAAGTGGTCATCGTATTTAGTGTAAAATTTAAACATTTTTAAGATACGATTTTAATTACTTTTAAACAGTTAATGTTATTAAAACTATTTTATACCTAATCCCAAATTTATGATATAAAATCCCCTCTACCAAAAAACTTAAATTGGGTAACGCTGCTTCGAATTTTTAACAATTGAGCAATTGTCAAAAATCTGCTTTTTAATCAAAGTTGTTTATTGAAACTACCCAGTTGAACTTGAAGTGAGATCTCCTGAAGGGATGAACAGAAGAGTACTCCCTTTGACATGATTTTGGATTAATAGGAGAGATTTTTCTATTCTGTACTCTAATGCTACTCATTGTGGAGCAAAAGGGGAGATCTACCCAAGCGATGAATAAAAGAGTACTCCCGTTTACATGATTCTGGAGCAATAGAAAAGAATTATGCGTTGTGTACTCCCATATTACTCCCAGGTTGAACTTGAAGTGGGATCTCCTCATGGGATGGACAGAAGAGTACTCCCTTTGACATGATTTTGGAGCAATAGGAGAGATTTTTCTGTTCTGTACTCCAATGCTACTCATTGTGGAGCAAAAGAGGAGATCTCCCCAAGCGATGAATAAAAGAGTACTCCCGTTTTCATGATTCAGGAGCAATATAAAAGATTTCTCCGTTCTGTACTCCCACATTACTCATTGTGGAGCAAGTTATTTTTTCTTTTTAATTCAAAAATAAAAAATGTCTATCATTGTTAAAAAAATATTGCCGAATTGTGTCTGCTGGCTCGCGAAGTAAGTGACTAATTTAATTAAAAATATATAACAAATATTAAAATTTAAGATGACTGATAGTTTTATTTCAAAGCGCCATTTGAGGCGGCTTGTTAAAGCAGAATTAAATAAATACACAATTTATGAAGAAAAACCTGCGAAAGCATGTGATTTCAATAGTGACGATGGTGCTGTTGAACCCCAAATTATTGGTTCTTTCCAAAGTGCTGTTAGTTCCCAAACTGTGACGGAAGAACCGTTGGCTAAAAAATTGGCCATATGGGCTATAGAGAATCGTATAACAAGGAAACCGTGCAATGAACTGCTCGGAATTTTGAAAGAAAATAATTTAGCTATACCATCTACAAAAAAATCTCTTTTGCAAAGTTACCAACCAAATGAAATAAGTGTTGTTCCAATGCCACCCGGTGAATATTTTCATTTCGGTTTGGAAAAATCCGTGCAAATTCATTTGAAAAATGTGGATGTCGAAGGGGAAAAGTTATTAATAGATATCTTCTGCGATGGATTGCCTGTTTATAAAAGTTAAAGTTAAAAACTTTAAACTGTTTAACCAATTTCTTTATGGTAAGATTATAGAAAATTTTTTATGTAGTACTTATATTTGCTTCCTTAAAAAATAACTTTTTTGCAGACACTTTAAAAGATGACAACCTGACATGCGACGGTTATGAAGAAACCTTT
>NW_023461146.1:0-28592 GCF_013731165.1 Rhagoletis pomonella | reverse complement strand
AAAAAAAATATAGGCTATGTATTTATTAACATTTTGTTGCTCTTAATCCGCATTTGATTTGCTGTTGCAGCTAGGCGCTTGTCCAATGCTAAATTATTAATGTCACAAAATAACCTGTATATGCATATATATGTTTATCGACCACCCAGGGTGCTGTTGTTGCTTCTGTCAGACGGACATGCTATGCTCGCTCTTCACCGATGTGTCACATTAATTAGTAACGAATGTTCCATTTGACACTCGCCAACTGGGATATTAGCAGGACATGTGAAAGCTTGTAATACAGTAATGTGATGCTGCAACAACACACATACACCTATACTTATTTGAAATATTTGTAAATATGCGCGCATGTACATATACATATATGTATTTACGTATAATTAAGCAGAAATGTTTATTTTCATGCAGGTAAATAATTATTCAATTAAATAAGTAGCTTGTGTGTGCTAGTGTTTTACCGCTATTTCAGAAATTATTAACTTTCACCATTTACATAAATACTTAAAAGAGCACTTAGAACTATCTCTCAAACTTTTCAAAGGTTTTTACGAGTATTTTCAAGAGAAGAAATTTTAACAATTTAAAGAACGCTTGTAATGTAAGTGGCGCAAATAAATAAAACTGCAAGAATAATATTACTATAATATAAACATTTCCAATAGGCATTGGAAAACATTTGTTATGGTATCTTATGTTAAGAAAGCTATCAGAACTAAGGGGATTTGGAAAAGAAGCGCGAGCGATTTCAATTCAATAGTTAGTTAGTAGATGTGATTTTTGTTGTTGTTCTGTCGGCAGAAAAAAAAAGCTAAAGCCTTACACCAGTCAACACGATTTTTGGGTCTGACTTCTACATGTTAAATTTTAGTTTCTCCTACTCTAAAAATAAGGGAAAAAATATTTTTTTTTTATCAAAGTTTGCTTTTGTAAAAACTAGAGCAATTTTTCTGGAAAAATCACTAATTTTTATATTTTTTTTTTTATAATTTTACATTAAATTGCGATTAGAAAAGTTTTTGCTGGATATCAGAGTCTTTTTTATTTAAGATTTGTGATGAACAACAACATATAAATGTAAAATAACAAGAAATTAATGTATAAAAGTGAATATTTTCGAATTTCTTATACTTATCGACGAAAATCAGACAAAAGGAAACTTTAAGAACTAAAAACGAAAATTCAAGTGTTTTTTTTTAATGTTTGGAATGGGAATCTAAGCATGAGAACAGAAACCCAAAGAAAGAAAAAAAAGATTTTGTTGACCGGTGTTACTCATGAATTTATTTCAATGAATGGAGTTCCAGACACAAGTACAATAAAAAATAAATCAAATATTTGAACAATTTTAACTATAAATAATTAAAGGTACCAAAATTACTAATTTTTTCATTGTCACTCGAAAAAATCAGAATTGTTTTTTTTTTTAATTAGTAAATTAGAAAAAAATATTGATATTTTTATTATTTGCGAGACAATGATATTCTCAAAAGACCATCAAATAATTTGCTTTCATTTGAACTAACCCTAATTTAGCACTGCTTTTTGGTAAAAAAAAAACTTTTTGTATTGGACAAATAATTAAAAAAAAATTTAAACTTGAATTTCAGCTTAGCTATTTTGAATTGAAATTGCAAACAGTACACTATATCTTTATAAATGCACACACATACACACATACACATGCACTGTTGCACGACTGTACAACATTTCATTAACCACCATTCAATTATTACATTTTTTTTTTTTTTTTTTACTTACCACCCATCACTTCCACTGCTCATGTTCTTTGCGGCATTATTAACTTTTGTGCAACATTTTCATTATGCAAAACTTTTCCGCTGCTGCTGCGTTGCTTCTACTGCTACTGAACTGTACGCTTTTGTGGCCATCGACATTTACTCATTTCATTTAACCTAAATTTTGACATCAAACCAAAACCAAAAAAAAGCTAACTTTTTCTTGCGCCACGCCGCACAACGCATTGCTCTTCGGCAGGCATTTGTACGATTGATGGCCGGCTACTAGGTTGGTGTGGGTGTACATGGCGTATGAGTGTTAAATATTGCATTTAAAAAATTTAGCTGTAAATTTGGGCTATTTTGTAGGACAAAGCGAGAAGCGCGCTAAAGTATTTACGTATATTTATGTAAAATTCATTTATGAGTGAAAATAAAATACATACATAAATATGAATTTTTGTCTGTGTCGTTTTGCGCTTTTTTGTGGCCTGAAATAAAAGTTTGCCCTTGCGTTGAGCATTCGTTGGTCTTCTTGTTTTCACATCAATGTAGGTACATAGATATAGTTTTCGTTTTGCTTATTCTTTATTTCGTGTTGTGAATTATTTAATATTTTGTTTACGTTGCACTTTTCCACCCCATTTTTGGTTTAAGCTTGTTTCCTTAACCACAGTTTACCCTTCATTTGAATTAGCAGTTTGCACCCTTTACAACACAAAACCCTTTGATGCTACTGCTCTTCAACTATTTATGTAGGTATGTTTGTATTTATTTAATTAACTGGTATGTACTTGTCAGGTACGATGGCCCGCGAGCAGGTTAAATTATACACAACATGGCCGATATAATACGAGTTTTATATAATTTTCATTTTTTAAGAGGCGTCGCAGAGGTCATGCAGTTGTTCCTGTTGGTCTGGAAAGTAGTTCACCCATCAGGTTATTTGAATGGTAAAGATGGTCTGTCAGTTTCTCGCGAACTGGCCCACCTAATCACGTTTTAATTGAGCCATAGCTCCTTTAAGAGAATTTTTTGCTTGAATCATTATCGGCGGTAAGCATCCTGCGGGGTCTTAAAGTTTCGCAGAGACAAAGCACTTCCAGTTTTGTGCTAATGGACGAAGGTGGTTAAGTGTAATTTTCTTGAAAAGCTA
Source organism: Rhagoletis pomonella (assembly GCF_013731165.1). Taxonomy (NCBI): domain Eukaryota; kingdom Metazoa; phylum Arthropoda; class Insecta; order Diptera; family Tephritidae; genus Rhagoletis; species Rhagoletis pomonella. The sequence goes on along the minus strand of NW_023461146.1, from coordinate 25,697 downwards.
GCTTGGCGGGTTTAGAGCTTAAATGATTTAAATGAGTGATTTAATGACTGCTGGCTGCAAAAGAGAACGTGTTCGAATGGCACAAAAAGAGTCGCAATTTACACCGAATGTAGCAGCTTTTAATTTTAATATATATTGATTGGGGCTTTTTTGGACGAGCGAAATAGTTCTATGTGAAAATTTTGGATCGTCACCGCATAAAAGTGCATACTTATCGACATATTTTTTCTACTTCCGCCATTGAGCACAAATTTACACATTCGCCATTTGAGAATGAGTCAAATCAAAAGAGATGAGAGTCAGACGCTTCTATTGCTATAAAAACGACCCTTATCCGACTTTGCCAAGTATGCATAACTGAGCCTTTACTTTTGTGGTTCATTTTTCGGTTTTAATAGCCACTTGTTGAGGGAAGTAGAAGGATATGCATATGATTCTAAAATATTATAACTAGAAAGTAGTCTCTTGCATATGATTAAGAATCAGATACTCCACGTTGTTGTCCAGAGTTCCACTCCAGAATTCGTAGGTTCGCGGTTCGTTTGCTGGCCTGAGAAGCGTCCAAAAAAAGTTCTCCCAAAAGCGTCATGTCTCGCCAGGCAAAAGCAATCCTCTGAGTGTATTTTAGCCATTAGAAAAGCTTCTCATTGATTCATTTGCCGTTTGTGTAGGCGGCGTACAACTTTAGGTCGCTCCGCTTTTTGTGATCACATAAAAGAACACACCACAAGTCGGAGGAGAAGCTCGGAAGAATTTTGGAAGTCGATTTGAGTAAATCCTGTGAGCTGCCGGTCTAAAGCATACATTTTCAGGCAGATTTTTGCCATAAGGGAGGCAACGGAACTCTTTAACATTAACCAACATTAACAGCATTTCCTCGCCAATAGTTTCAGAGTACAGGTTCGCCAATTGTGGCTTATAATACGCCGATACAAATGTACACTTGTACTGGTTCCGAGGCGTGAAAATTTTGTAGCTGTTTATCTCAGGAACATAAACTTATACAAACTTTTCTCAAATTGTGCAAATAATAGGATGAATACTCCGCCAAAATCCATCAAAATCATAGGCACGTATGTATTTGGTTTTCATGAGGGTACATACATACATAAATACGATGTACTTTGTGCCACATAAACTTTTCATAAACATGCTCAAATTTATGATATATGAAGCTAATTTTATGTAAATAAATAACTAAAAAACAATATTTACATTTTAAAAACCATAACCAACTAGCAGTCAATTTACAGTTTATCTTTTAGACGCGTCAATGTTGCAAAATTATTTGCCTCTACCAGCCTAGCCTACCAAGCACCTACCTCACTTTGCTGATCTTCCCTCCTTCCATCCTACCTTCCATTACTCAGCGTTGCATTTGCAGATGCCTTACAAGTGCTTTCGACTAAGATTATACTTAACCATATTTGCCGCTTCCTTTTTCCCCAGCAGATTAAGACATTTCAACACCATCAATAATCTTTAAAAAGAAAAAGCGGGGGCTTCAGCCAAAGGCTTTGTGCCAGCACCAGCACCAACGTCAACTATCCAATTACTATGCTTTACGTCGCATTCCACTTCGCATTTACTATTTACAAGCCTTTCCTCTCCCTCTTGCCACAAACTCGGGCTCCTAGCTCCTTATACATATGTATGTGGTATGTATTTGCCAAATTCTAACAAAAGCTTTTACATATTTTCATTGCCTGCTTGCTTGCCTGCCTGCTTATAGATATTCCTTGTTCGTATAGCGAACAAAAAAGAAAAAGCGCAAAACACTCTACTTAATATCTGCTATTTTTTTTATCTTGTACGCTTCCAAGGTTTTACCGTTACAAGAGGATATTAAATTGCACAATGTTGCAGTTTCCATTTTTCCAATTTTTACATTTAGTCGTTGAGTTTGCTGTTTTTTTTTTTTGTTTGTTTGCCTCTCGACACGCATGAATTTTCTCAACGCAAAATAGAAAAAGAGACTGAACATAGACATTGTAGTCTCGTCCCCTCTTGCATGCGTTGGCGTTCGCTTACTCAGCTCGCCCCTTCGCTTTAATTTTTATGCTCATATCTGCATAGCTTTTTATGTTACAGTTAAATGCTACAAATGATGATTAAAATGTTAAAACCAGAAATTATGTATGTATGTATGTGGTTAAGGCGTTGGAGCCATATGCGGCCTATGTATTGGGGTAAAGAACAAAATTATAAGTGATATGTACCATTGTTAATTTCTGCCAAAAAGAAAGCTATCTAGTTTCATATCGTTGTGTTTGCAAAAGCATTTTGGGTATTGGAAATGTTTTCTGTGGCTGAAACAAGCTTAATTTAAAAAAAAAAAACATTTTCCGCTCTAAAGTTAGGTACTCGTACAATTTCATTTTGCAGGCCACAGTAATAAAGGCATCAACCAGACAGTTTTTATAATATCATTCTAGACGCGGCAAATGGATATTATGAAAAGCTTTTTCATGCAGAAATACTCTCGGAGGTTTGCCATTGTCTGCTGAGGAGTGAGCGCTGTTAGAGAAGACTTTTTCTAATTTTATATGTATGTAGTACGCACTTCTAACCACTCAGCCACAACGACCGTAAAATTAGAAAACAAATACTCTTGCTCTAAAAAGAGACTACAAAACTCTTATAAAGGCAAAAAGGGCCCCAACAGGCGGGACTTCGTAGTGCACAATTTTGCTCTATTGTTAGTTTATAAACTCGATGTTGGGTTAATAAAACGTTTAAAAGTGGTAAAATTTTGTTCAAAATATCTTTCGACGAATTTTTTATGGGAAATGTTATACCAAACAATGTAAATATTTCTGAATTGAAATATTTTTCTCGTCCTTTCTCTTACACACTAAAATATTTTATGAAATGAAGGTCGAATAGAATAATAATTTCAGAACTGCATCTAATTTTCTCTGAACGTAATTTTATTAACGCAGCGAGATTTCCAATAAATTATTGAATTATTTATAAAAAAAAATGTTTAAAATCTTATTTTTTGAAAAAAAATATTTGTGCATTTTAAGCCATAAAAAATTTGTGAAAACGTGACTTTCAATACAACTAACAGAACAATGAATCATTTCGGAAGTAGAACAAAAAGTTATAATACCCTTGTACACAAGTGTGCGCGGATAAAAAAATTAAGAAAAATAAAATTTTAACTTTTTTGCTCCTTTGAACTTGTTTTTTTTCTCATTAAAAATACACAAGACACTTATAAATTCCTCTATGAATTGAGCAAATTTTCACAAAACTCTCAGATCACAAATGCTCGAAAATAAAAAATCAAACCATTTTGTAAACATTTAACTTGTATTATTTTGATGAAGAAGTCGGTGATAAAAAGCGAAATTTATAAAGTTAAATTTAAAGTTAATTGTAATTTTTGACCAAAAATTTTATGAAAATCCCGAAAGGAATCTGAAAAACCCCAACTGTTGCGTATATTAAATGTACACAACTTTTGAAATGAATGTGGTAATGTTTTATCATCTTTTTGTATCCATTAAATTATTTGGTGACTTACAAAAAAAAAAATATATTTAATTGTATAAGATAAACCATATAAATCGAAGTTTTCAACTTTGCGCAAAGTGCGCGAAATATCAAAAAATGTCAAAAAGTTGTCAATAAAATGTCAAATTTTTTTGCAGAATTTTTTTAATACCTATAATAAAGTGCAAGCTTGAAGTGCCCCAAATACGCGTTGATTTTTGAGGCCTTTTTTGAAGGTGTTTCTGATTTTCTTCCATATACAGCTTGTTTAGTTTTTATTTATGCTTGGCAACTTCTAGCTTTTCCTTTTTTTTTTGTTTCAACATTCATGTTTGTCACAAAATATTCGAATCGTATGAATGTATGCTACATCGGTAATTTTTAGACGACTTTTAAAATTTTAGAAAAATTTAACTTATGCATAAAATTTTATTTTATTGTTTTGTTGTCTATAAAAAGCTAATAAGTCTTCTAACCTTAAATCACAAATTAAAATACCTTTGAACTTTTTAATTAGTTCGCCGGGTGAAAAGTCATATTTTTACACCGAAAAAGTTTCATAAACTTCAAAGAGCATGTCAAAAGAGATTTTTGAATTAGAATTTTTCTTCCACATCCTTTGCCACTGCATATGTACCCCTTTCGACTTATCCCACCTTCCCTTTACGTGTTCATTATATCGTAGACACTTGCCTGCCTGCAAACAGAACTAACTAAAGACACAAATATGCCCGGCAAATGCAAATAATTACTCTGTTGTGACAAAAGCTACCAACTTACGATGGCTGTGGCTAGAACTTCGCTAATTTCACAACCATCAGCAAACTAATATTCATTCATTATCATAGTTAGTTATCATATAGACTCATCATCTTCCTGTCACTGTGCTCATTTCGCTTTCTAAGTTGCGCCAAGAAGTATGCGCTTTTGCACCGACAATGACGGCAATGACGACGATGACGGCATTACTTTTCAACTTTTCCACTTCCTGCTGCCCGCTTCCCGCTTGGCAATACCTTACTTTAGCTGCAGTGAATTGCACAACGCAGCAGCTTATGAACTTCTCTGTTTTACTTTTGCACTTTAATTTCATATTTTCCATATCCTTTGCTTGTCATTGGCAGTCTTTTGTTTCGCCATCATCATTTAGGCCCATTATGCTAATGTCACCTTCTTTGCGCTTTTGCACTCCCCAAGGCGTGCAACACACTATTTCCCTCTCGCTCACTCTACCACTCTTTCACGCTCTGGAAGAATATCACAATAAAGGAATTACTTAATTACGTGCAGCACATATTCGTTTTAAATCAAGTGCATATAGCGGTACGCATACACAATGTACATATTTATTCATACATACATACATATGTATTTATATGTATAGTACAAGACGAGAAACGAGAGCATGGCAAATATTGGCAGGAAGTGGGGTAGAGAAATGACAGTGCAATAAGCGAATGTATGCGGCGGCAGCCATAATTACATATTTCCTTTTGTGGGTATGCATATGTGTGTGTGCGTGTGTGTGTGTGTGTAAGCCGGCCGCATGTGTTGCTGCAACATGCAGGCGTTGCATTCTACCATTGTGTTTTGCCACACAAAAGCACACCAACAATAATGGTTGAGGCAAAAGCTTTGCCGTACTGCATCGAGTGCCTTTTTGTTTGTTTTGCATTGCATATGTACATAGTACCTAAGTAAATATGTACATAGGGGACATTCCTCGCCAAGCGGGCTACCTCTTCTCTACATTTTTCGTTTGATTTAAGCAATTCGAAACCTTTTGGAAAATTAGTTTAAAGGGTATATTTTGAAATGACGCATTTTTTTTAATTCCAAATGGCGGTTTGTGTCTCTGGAGAACCCAGCAGACAACAAGAAAACAATCGAATTTGAAATCAGATTTAAAAATTCCAATATGGCGTACTTAATATGGCACCCAAAAAAAAATTTAAATCGTTTGGATTCCTATAAAACACTACAGCTCTAAGAGTCGCTTACTACGAATTTGAAATCAGATTTAAAAAAATTCAAAATAGCGGATCCATTTTGGATTTACCATTCATCATGGGGAATTTTAAATAGATCGTACGTACATGGCGTATGAGTAACATTCTCATCTCGTCTGAGCAGCTCATACGCAATGTGTGTACGCGCGTTCGATTTTATCCTTTCCTTAATAAGTGGTAGATATTATACATAATCTGATTTCAAATTTGTAATCAGGGACCACAAAAACCCCCGAGGGAAATGTTTCAAGCGAATTAGAAAATTTTAAATTTTTTTTGTGCCTTATTGAATCAACAGTTCTGATCTATTAAAATCTTAAGCAAAAATACTAAAAACATAAAAACCCGCTGTGAGTTTTTCTTTTTAGTGTTGAATTCTCCGGAGGCACAAAATTTGTAAAGCAAAATCTAATTTACAGTTAGTTTAGACGCCGTATTTAAACCGCCATCCTGAATTTTTAAAAACGCCCAACGGCATTTAAAGATAGACCCTTCCAGAAGCCTTTAACTTATTTAAATCAAAGCAAAAATGGTGATATGCGGTGGTTCGCTTGAAAGAGAATGTCCCATATACATAAATATATTTGCATTTGTACATATTTGTTCTGGTATCCTGCTGTGTACGAAAATTAATAGTATAAATGCATTTAAATACGAACACATACATACACATACATACATATTATATACATACGTAATAGTATTATGTACATGCATGCTGTCTGAAACCACACAATTCCCGTTATATCAGCCTTGAGCCGTAAAGCAAATGGAAACTTGTTATATTAATAGTTGGTATTGTATATTTATTGTTTATTACATTGTATCCTGAAAATATTAAGAGAAATTATCCCTTTAGCTCCCAAGACGCCCTGTCGACATCCCAGTCTAAAAAAAAAAAATATTCTATATATATGCGACGTAATCTTACAATTTTTTCAGCTGCTTTCCGTGTATAAAATAAGACAAGGTAGACATTTTGTGAAAAATTTTGCATTTGGAAGACCAAATCTTTAAACAAATAAGGTAAAAGTCTACAGAAAATTAAAACACATTATTTTTATACCTTTCATGAGCATGAAATGGTATTATAACTTTGGTCCGATGTTTGTAAGTACCAGAACAAAAAGAGATGATCAGAACGTCGAGCTGAGTTGATTTATCCATGTCCGTCTGTCCGTCTGTCCGTCTGTCCGTCTGTCTGTCTGTTTGTATGCAATCTAGTCTCTCAGTTTTGGAGATATCCGGATCAAATTTGGTAGGTGGGTGTATTTTTATAATGTATTAATCATTTGTCGGAACCGGAAGAATCGGATCACTATAACATATAGCTCCCATACAACTGATTGTTCAGATATGAGATTTTTCGTTATAACTTCTCCATTTATGCAGCTACGAACATGAAATTTTGCAGCACTTGCACCCATTATCAACAGAATGCTTACAGTGAAAATTACAAAGATCGGGTCACTATAACCTATAGCTCCCATACAACTGATTGTTCAGATATAAAATTTTCCGTTATAACTCCTCCATTTATATAGCTGGGAACAGGAAATTCCGCACTGTTTTCAATAATTATCAACAGAAAACTTACAGTGAAAATTAAAAAGATCGGATAACTATAACCTATAGCTCCCATACAACTGATTGTTCAGATATGAGATTTTTCGTTATAATTCATCCATTTATTTAGCTAGGACCATGAAATTTCGCGCTGTTTTCACTCATTATCAGCAGAAGACTTACAGTGAAAATAACGAAGATCGGGTCACTATAACCTGCAGCCCCCATACAACTGATTGTTCAGATATGAGGCCTTTTATCATATCTCCTCCATTTATGCAGCTAGGAACATGAAATTTCGCACCATTTTCACTCATTATTAACAGAATACGTACAGTGAAAATAACAAGGATCGGGTGACTACAACATATATCTTCCATACATCTGATTGTTCAGATATGGGATTTTACTGTAAAACTCCTTTATTTGAACAGCTAAAACCGATAAATTTCGTAAGATATTTTATAAATAATAATACAAAGTCTACTGAGAAAATCGTCAAAATCTATGCTGTATAAGCTTTATCTCCTATAGCACTGATTGTTCAGATACCAGTTTTTGCGATATATCTCCTTTATGTAGGAAACTAAACCCAATAAATTGTGTTACCGGTTTACATACCGATCACATAGCAGTGAAAATCACTTAGATTGGTGCCATATAAAGTATAACTTCCATACCTCTGATTGTTTAGATGCGATTTTTTATATATAGCCCCGTATGCAGCTCTCAAGGAAACGGTCAAGAAAAAATTGCCATTATTTCGCGTGTGTGTCCAAGGAATTTTGACATTTTTGAAACTTCACAGCCTGTTGCCTCACTCTTTCCTCAGGAAATAATGGAACGGGCATATATTTCTGTTGCAATCCCGGGTGGCCTTGTGCTCTTTTTTCACAAAAAACTTTAGAAAACCGTAGTAGAAAACGTAGTAAATTTCTTAAGAGCTGCGTACTGCCTTAAGGAAATTTGATTCAAGAAAATTTCTTAGCCATTTCTTGTACGTCATTTTATATGGAGTTTTTGCTTTTCTTGAGAGCTGCATACAGGCCTTAAGTATGTAACTCCTCTATCGATGTATGCAGATGTATTCAAAATCAGTAATCTGTCAAACTAAAATTTGCAGATGTTCATAGAAGGTATGAAGCCTTCGAAGACAGCGCTGCTCTTACTTGTTTCTTTTACATTTTGTTCATAAATATACTCTACTTTTTTTCGTGGGTGATGATTCCAATCTTGGGTCATCAGTATTGCAATCATAGCTATCATAAGAAGCTGAGTTACACATGATATCCACATGTGACTGCACTGCTGTCTTGACCTATTATAGTAAATACGAGTGCAATTTGAAAAGTCCGTGACTTTTTGAAGAAAGTATATATTTTTCATCAAAAAAAGCGTTTTATTTCTCAACATAGTCTCCTTCTAGCTCCATATCTTCAGACCAGTGTTTTCCTAATTCTTTAATTTCTACTAAATAATACGTTTTTAAGGTCATCAAAATAAGCGTTTGTTTCAGTGACGACCTCTTAATTCAACCCAAATGTCTCTTACCAGCCAGCAATTTTTTGGATTACAGAAACAAGAAATATTCGCTGGTGGCTAAATCTCCTGAATATGTTGGATGGATTAGGAGTTCGTAGCCCAATTGATGGATTTTTTCTAGAGCGACTACACACATGGGCACCTGTGCATGGTCTTGTCGGAACAGCAATCTTTTCTTGGCTAAAAGCGGTCGTTTTTGCTTCAAATCAATATCAAATCCATCAAATATCTATGGGTAATATTCGCCGTTCTGCCCTTTTCAAGATAATCGATGTTAATGACAACGCGTGCAACTGTGGCCATGGCCTTATTGGCGACATACCCACTTTCGCCTTCCTTGGTGCACTTCCTGATTATCCCTTGGTCTCTGATGTGTTTTTATGGACCCATTTTTCTTCAATGGTTACTAAATGGTGCAAAATCACTTTCGGATTGCGGCTAAACATTTCCAAACACTCCTTTAAAGTGGCCACATAGTTGCGCTTATAGTCGAGTGTGAGGAAGCCTGGCACCCATTACGCGGAGAACTTTTTCGTATTCAAATATTCATGTAAAATGTAATGTGCCCACTCAGTTAAGATGCTTACAAGTTTAGCCACTACACACACTTTCATTCTCCGATCGTCTAATATGGTTCCCTGGATTTTGGGTGACCTTAAAGTTCGCGGCCATTTGTGCTGGTACGAACACAAAGAAACTCAGTAAACCACTTTTTAGCCATTGAAATTGATGGTGTAGAATTATTAATAATAATAGATTGGCGCTTACACATATGATAGTGTTTGGCCGAGCTTCTCCTCCGATTTGTGGTGTGCGCCTTGATGTTGTCACACAAAGCGGAGGGACCTACAGTTTTACGCCGACTCCGAACGGCGATTGTATTTTTATGAGAAGCGGTTTTTCATGGCAGAAATACACTCGGAGGTTTGCCATTGCCTGCCGAGGGACGACCGCTGTTAAGAAAAAACCTTTTTTCTATATTTTTTGCGATGTTGCTTTGACCAGGGTTTGAACCCAGGCGTTGCGGAGTGAAAGCGCGCACTGCTTACCACTACACCACAGCGGCCGACGATGGTAGTATTTACCATAGTCCATAGTATTTATTAAGCCTTGGTGTCGGTAATGGATTTTTACACAAAAAAAAAAAGCTTAATCAGCACACGAAATTCATTGTTTTCCATTTTCGTTCAAAGTTACGAGGCTGTTTGCTTTCAATGGCTGTCAAACACAAACCAAATGGCGCAGCTTGTTCAAAATTTTACAGTAGTCTATTAATCGATGTCAGTTGACGAGAACAGCATTGCATTTAAAGACAATCCGCTGGAAATTCAAAACATCACTGACTTTCCAAATTGCCCTCGTAGTTTAGCCATTGTAACTAGACCCTGCTTAATGACTAAACACGGCAAAGCCATGGGTTATTCCATAAACAACATTTGGCGTAGTTGCAGGGACAATGAAAAATGGAGAATTTCAAGTACTTTCTTCGTCCCTTACTAAGGCACGATTTAAAATATTTAATAGTTAAACACTTCCTTCAGTCTCTTGCTTGCTTTGTGAAATCGAAAGGAGTGAAATAAAAGCTCACTCATTTCGCATTGCATTAGGATAAACTGACCAAAGCATGTCGCTCTGATCTTTTAGAAAAGCCAAAACAAACCATAGCAAACCTAACCTTGCAAAATACTAATATATTGAATGCTATAATATCTTTAAAATTGCTTCAAACTTACTTAAGTCATTCATTAAATGATGCAGTCATTCAAAAGTTTTTTCCAACAGAAGTAGTTATGTATGTATAGTAGTCACAGAACGTAATTAAAAAGGAAAATGAAAGGAATTTAAACGGCTCTGTTAACAAACACTTTTACGCTGAACTTCTTTCTTAATTTTATATGTTAAGCCTGTAAAAGGAAACGCTGCATATGTGTGCGTACACGGAGGTATTTCATACATATTTCAATTTTTTTCAATTTGACAGTTGGAAAATAAATAAAGTATTAAAGTGTATAAAAAAGGAATTAAAATTTCAACCCTGCCATGTAATTAAAATGCGCCAATTAAAGATAAAAGCAACTCGTAAGGCAGAAAGAGTTCTCGAAGAGTACTTAAAAAGGAAATTATTACATTAAATTGACTATTAAAATTGCCAGAGAAATTGCAATAAATTTGCATATGTGTACATTAGGGTGGTAAAAAAAGGAAAGTCGGAATTTCAATGCAATCACTTCCTGGGATTGTTCTATATCGAAAAAAAATATTTTATATTTAAAAAAAATTTAAAAGTCGTTAGTTTTAAAAAAATGGATAAATAAACAAAAGGGTATAATTCCTTGAATTCTCCTGAAGTGAAGCAGAGTTTGTCGGTTGAAAAACATTGACTTTGTACGAAAAATAGTTTTTCGCCAAAGGAAACATTGAGCGCTTTGAGGCACCTAAATATTTTTTTTATTTAAAAAAGGGGTATATTTTTTCCCTTTAGAACAATCCCAAAGGGTGAGGCGTTAAAATTCGAACTTCACTTCTCTCAAATACTTTTTTTCTGGACCACCCTAATGTGCATATGTACATATGTAAGTACTTACTCCGTTAGCAGCAGTGAAATTAAGTAAAAAAGCAAGTTTTATGAAATCACCATATATTTAACAGTACTTAGTGCTTATATGTACATATTTTGAACTCATTTAAATATAACGACCACATTTTCATTATGCAACTGTTTCCTTTTTTCTTTACAGAAAATGCGCCAATTCCAAAAAACGCTTGAGGATTTGACTTCGCGTGTCGCCTCCGCTGAAGCAACAACAACATCATGGCAACCACCTGCCTCCGCACAGGAAGCCACAGAGCAAATGCAACATTTGCAACGTTTGCGCGACAAAATGACCACCGCCGGTGCACTGTTGGACGATTGCAACGAACAGCAGGCATTCTTTACCGCCAATCAAGTTTTGGTGCCCGCTGTATGCCTATCAAGGCTAGAAGATTTGAATACAAGGTGGGCGGAAAATTTGAGTTCGATACAAATTTATACTTACATACATACATGAATAACTACCATGCTTGTGCTTACATATCCTCAATCATTCTGCTCTTTAATCCATATCACTCAAACTCTTATGTAACTCCATTGCTCTTCAAAGCATCCATCCAGCCTGAATGTATGCATTGACAAGTTATAAACCACCTATCGAGCCTCGTTTTATGTGATATTAGCTACCTGAATTAGGTGGCTATGTTGCCTCAGTCGTTCCCCGTGCACTAGTAAGCTGGTTGTGCTGAAATATGGGGCCTCAAAATACGTATATTGATGTACATTGTACATAGCGAAACTATATATGTTGTTATGTATATTAGCTTTCAAGTCACCACAGTCTTTCGAAAGAAAAAAGGCTTTCGCAAGACAATTGTCAATTCGGGTAACTATATTGAAAGCTCTTTACTGCCTCTCGAAATACTAATTGACAGACAAAAAATTCAATTAAAGTAATGAAAACATATACGTGCATATTTCTTTTTAAACAACAAAAAATATTAAACAAAAGAAAATTAAATTAAGTAGAAAAGAAAAAAAAAACAAAATGATAATAAAGCAAAAAAAAATATTTTTTTAAATTTAATTTTTTTTTTTTTTAACAATACAATCTTAAACGATTGCACTTAAAAATTAAACCAAATAAAAAATTTTATATATTTCTAAAACAAAATTTTTAATTTAAAAGAAAATTGAGTTGAAAAAGACAAAAAATTTAATAAAAAAAGGTCTTAAAAGTTAAGTGAAAAAAACTAATTTTCGTTTTAAACAATAAATCTAAAAACTAAAAAAACGAAATTAACAAAAGAAAAACCTATCTTATTGGAAAAAAAAAATAAAATAAACTTCGAACAATTTAATTACATTAAAAAATATTTAATAATAATTTTCTTCTTTAAACACCTAACTTTTTTGATAAAATTTTTGAGTGTTTTTCTTTCAACCAGCTAGAAATATTTTCGAACTCACGTACTTCGGCCTCTCTCTTTTTACTACGAAGTTTGGTTCCGCATAGGTCGCATTGCGCCTGATCGCTGCATGGCCCTATAGGTGACATATTTTTTCTCTTCCTCGGCGTGACATTCCTCATTTCTTCTTCATATTAATGTGGTTACTGGGGCAGCGCTAGTTAGTGAGCTCTTAGAGCAGATTTTCGGCCGACTTGTCCTTCTCTTCCGCCAGAGTGTGCACGCAAATGAACGAGATATTGTAGAACCACGTTTTGAGGCGGATTGTAGCGAGAAACGATAGCGGTCATCGACGAAGCCTCTCCTAAAAAAATACGACACCGAATTTGGCGTCCTTTACATAGCATTATTACACTGCTTATATTGAAGATGTCGCAAGTCCCCACATGTTTCTTGCCTTTCCCTATCCACGGAGTTTCTTCGATGGTGATGGTTACATCCTTAGTCTTTCGGAGTACATCAATAAACCGGCACCTTGTCCATAAAGAGTACATACATACGTTCTATGTGCATACCCCCAAATCAATTGCAAGGGGCTTTACGTAGCGGGTTCCAAACCCTGCGTTAACCAGAGCCTGGGTTAAAGTTTTAGGATAGATGTTTATATAGCAAGCCACTTGAATAGAAGCTGCTTTCTTTAGAGGACTCCTAAATCGAATAAGTGGGATTGGCCCCCTTTAAATATCACCGGCGGATGGATCCACAGTTTTACATATGATACCTCCGAACGCCAAATGGTTTTGATGAGATTTTTCTTGTCAGAAATAAGCTTGAAAGTTTGGTATTGTCTATCGAGTTGGGACCATGATAAAAATATAGTAAGGTAGAACCGCTGAGAGTCACTTTTAAAATTCTTGACGTTTCCAAACAATTTAATTTTTAAATTTACTCACAAACTCACACACATTTTCATTTTCAATCTCAAGCAACAACAATTTCGAACAATTTAATTTTTTTATTTTCACTTTTATATGATTTTAAAATGTTGGCAAACTTCAAAAAAAAAATCATGGCCGACAAATTGAGAGAACGGTTATACCTTGCTATGTTTTTATCATGGTTGGGACGACTATTCGGAAAAAAAAACCTGTTTTTACGTTGCTCTGACCGGGAATCGAAAAGCTTGGTTCACTACTGGCGTATATAAATGTTATCGGGGTGTTTAATTAAAGAGCTGCTCACATGAATTGGTTTATTGAATTGATTTTTATTGAAGTTTAAGTTACAGCTTTTCTTGCACTGTATAAAGGCTGAGGCTAAATTGAAACTGCAAACTCGGAAACCATTTCCATTTAACATTTCAACATTTTTGTCCTCTTCCAGAATGAAACTACTCCAAATTGCAATGGACGAACGTCAAAAGGTACTTTGCAATGCTGGCGCAAATCAGGCTTTGGAAAACGGTGAAGATGGCCGCACAACATCGAATAGTGGCACAATCGGGCCATTACCCAATCTGGGACAGAGCGTTAAGCCGCCTTGGGAACGAGCAACGACAGCAGCCAATGTGCCTTACTACATTGAGTGAGTAAACGATAAAAAAGTAGAAAATAAGGATAGGAAATACATCTGCTAGGTTATCGATGCATGAAATTATTTTTACGCAAAGCTTCTTTGCGCTCGGCTCGGATTATGTAGATTACTATAAAGATAAAGATCAGATTGAGGATGACGAGTAAGAGTAAGGTTAAGGACAAACAAAGATTGAGAACAAGATAAAGACTAATATCAGGATTAGGATTAAAAATAAGTTTAATATTAAAATTAAGCTAAAGATTAAAACTAGGATTAATATTAACATTCCCATTAAGATTAGGGTTAAGATTGGAAATAAGGCCAAGAAGAAGAAGTCAAAGATAAAAAATAACTTTAACAAGAATAAGAATAAGATTCAGGTTAAGATTAAGATTAAGATTACAATTAAGATTAAGGAAAAGGTAAAGATTAAGAATACGGTTAAGGAAAAGATAAAGACTATGATTAAGATTAAGGTTATGATTAAGATTAGAAACAACATAAAGATTCAGACTAAGATTATGATTAGGAATAAAATTAATAGTAACATCAAAATTAAGATTAATATTAAAATTAAGATAAATAAAAAACTAAGATCAAGATTAAGACTAGGATTAGGATTAACATTTAAAATTAAATTAAGATTAAAATTAAATTAAATTAGGATTTAAGATTAAAATTGACATTAAGACTGGGATTAAGTTTAACATTTAAACTAATTTTAAGATTAAGATTAAGATTTAGAAAAAGGTGAAGAAGAAGATTAAGATTTAAATTATATTAAAATTTAAATTGGGATTAGAATGAATATGAATGATTTTTATGCAGATAAATGCCCATACAATATGCTAAGCTTTACGGATATTAGGAAGAAGAGGAAACTTCATTTCAGTCACGCGGGGAATCCTCGCAATTTTTTTTTTATTAATCCAGGGATTATAACGGCAATGGGGTTTATAATAAAAATCACAATTTAACCGTTAATATTTAATTTTTGCGATCAGATAGAAAGAATAATTTTTATTTTGGATTTTAATTTTTTTCGAAAAATTTTTTGTTTCTTTTTCGATCGTATTATTACCACTGTTTTCAGACTAAATTTTTTGGATCATAAAACATTTAAAGTGTTCATAAAAACGCAGTATCCATTATAACGGTTGAAAATTTTAACAAAATATCAATTAAAATTAATGATTACTTTTTATCGAAAAAAATAAAAATCACAAAGTAACGATTAAATTTGACGAAAAAAAATAAGAATTTAAATGCAATTATTTATCATGACCGCAGAAATATAGATCGAAAATAACGATTGTACGATTATCTATATTTAAAAATCTTGACATTTAATGGCCATTTTCGGTTCCTGATTTATGAGTATTAATTACAGAGTGGTACATCTTTTTAGCAATTTAGATATCAATAACAATTAAATATATATCTTCTAAATGATATTTGTGACTATTTAATATTATTACCTTAAATTCACTATCTGTATTATACTATACTTTACTAGTCACGAACGCGAAACCACCCACTGGGATCATCCAGAAATGATAGAACTAATGAAGAGCTTAGCCGATCTTAACGAAATACGCTTCTCAGCCTATCGTACTGCGATGAAATTGCGCGCTGTGCAAAAGCGTTTAGGTAAGTAAAAATAAAAACAAACGAAAAACTAGTTTTATTTATGTACAAATTAAATAAATAAATTTACGGCACGTGACCACCAGCGTTGTGCTGCCGTCGCTTAAGAATTCACGCAATAATTTTTGAAATTTTATAACTTTGTTTACAAACAAACAACACCACTACAACCGTACATACATACAAACAGCTCTCGATCGCATACCAATGTCCACTGCCATCGAATCGTTCGATCGTCATTCGCTACGCGCACAAAACGACAAACTCATTGACATACCCGACATGACAACCGTCTTGCATTCGCTCTATGTGACAATCGATAAAATTGATTTGACATTAATGTTGGATTTGGCTATAAACTGGATATTGAATGTGTACGATTCGCAACGTACCGGACAGATACGAGTGCTGAGCTTTAAGGTGAGTTGGGTTTAGAAAAAAAACTGTTTTTTCTGGTGCATATATTTTTCTTTTTATTGCTTTAATGTTTTGTTTTTTTTTACTATTTTCGCTTACAGGTTGGCCTGATTTTGCTTTGCAAGGGCCACCTCGAGGAGAAGTATCGTTATCTATTTCGCTTAGTTGCCGATCCTGAACGCAAAGTTGATCAAAGAAAATTGGGTTTGCTGCTGCACGATTGCATACAGGTATGTTTGCAAAACCTTTTTTGTTCCAAATTATCTTTAACAAAACAAATTCATTTCGTAGGTGCCACGCCAGTTAGGCGAAGTTGCCGCTTTTGGCGGCTCCAACATAGAGCCTTCGGTGCGCTCTTGTCTCGAACGCGCAGGTATCTCACAAGAAGGTAAACTTTGTTTATTTTTTTTTACTATAATTACTCACTTACCAACGAGCTGGTGATTTGAAAATTTTCCCCTAAAAAACAACACTAATCAATTAAGCATTAATCAATTACACTCTGACCAAATTTAGCGCAATTTTCAAGTCACTCAACTTCAAGCAAACAATTTAAATGTTTTTTCTTTCACGCTTCTCTTTTTTATCTCTTCAACATTGTCAATCACACGCACACAGCTATCGATGCCAATCAGGAAATTGCCATTGAACAATCACACTTCCTCGGCTGGTTGCAACATGAGCCGCAAAGCTTAGTCTGGATGCCGGTGCTACATCGTCTAGCAGCTGCCGAAACGGCCAAACATCAGGTAAGTGCGTTGCGTCTACCGCCTGCAAGCAGCAAGCAAGCAAACAACCAACCATCGACCGGCTGTAATTGATGGCGTGCCACTATACAGCTCTTAAACCGCAACCCTCAACTAGCCCTCATATCCGGCTCCTTCTCCCTTTCCTCGCTCACCTCACTTGAACTCATCCTGCACAATCGCTTATACATATGTATGTACTATCCTCATCAACATGAATATGTATCAGCGAATCAAAGTGTTCATTGTGTTGCCATAATAGCCAGCATGGCGCGCAATTTTCACCCACTTAACGGCAATTATTGCACAATTCACCGCAATTTCCACCCACCAACTGTTACCAACCAACTAACCAGCAACCTCATTCCATACATTTTAACACTGCCCTCCTTACCTCTCGTACAACCAACTTTTCCTCCAATGCATTTCACACTTTAGCCATTTATTTGTATGTGTATGCGTGCATTTCTGTGTGTGTGTGTATGTAAGACTTTACCGCAAGTACTAAATCCAATATTTGCATTTCTCGGTACACCTTTCTTCGTTGCATCCTCGCCGCCGCCGCCACCACTACACCAACGACGATGACGACAACTCCACATTCCGCTTTTCGTCGCAACCACTTCACTAAACAATCACCTTAACAACTGTTTTCCGCTGCACAAATGGCAACATCACTTCAATGGCAAATTGGTGGCAACATGGCTGGTGCTGAAAATTGGCAACAACAGGCAAAGTGTAACATTTGCAAAGAGTATCCGATAATTGGATTCCGTTATCGTTGCCTCAAGTGCTTCAATTTCGATATGTGCCAAAAGTGTTTCTTCTTTGGACGCAATGCCAAAAATCACAAACTGAGTCATCCAATGCACGAATACTGCACAACGGTAAGTAAAAAGTCTAGAAAAGTGAATGGTAAAAAGTAAACAAAATAAATTTAATTGGGGACAGTTAAAGGCAATCAAAAGTTGGAAGAGTAACAATTATGCTGAGCTGAAAGAAGAGAAGGGGAAATGTAACTGAGTAAGAAAACATTAAGATTTGATGGGATTAGGATTTCAAACGGGATTACTAAATGGGTTCAGTGCAATAGGTGGAAAAATAGGAGATTAAAAGAAGGCTTACGGAGATAAGGAGTGATAAATACTAAGAAAAAATTAAAATGAGAGAGGAAATGAAGACGAAATAGAGCGCTTAGCCAAACTTCTTCCTCTTTTCACACAAATGTGGGAATCTACCCTTTTACGCCGCCTTCGAATGGGAATGGTTTTCCCGAGAAGCTTTTTTATGGCAGAAAAACACCATAGCCTGCTGAGTTACGACCGCTTTTAGATAATCCGATTTTTATTTTATTTTTTTAATGTTGGCTGGATCAAGCATCGAACGTCGGTCCTGCTTAAAGTATTTTGCACCTTTAACGCGGAAGGGCGAAAAAGATTAAAAGAGAGATAAAAGCAGGGATCTCCTAAAGCCGGGTTAACTGCCGAATCAGTCATCAGCAGGTACGTAGGTCCCTTTCTATGTCTTGCATAAACACACAAAAAAAGTGTAATGTACTTTTGACAAGAATACCTTACCTGCATCTGTTTTTGTGCCCTGAAGACGAATCTGAAGTCTCTTTTGCTCGATCATGTCAGAAGTTTTTTCCTAACCTCGAAATCAGTGGCACGTTTTTTTGAGATTAGGAAAATTTCTTGGCGTGATGAAGCAAAACGGACTTCAGATTCGTGCTCAGCGCATCAAAATATATAGGGAAAAGATCCCCGAACGCTAATACTTTTCTTTTTGTGGTGCTACAGGTCAGCTGTAAAAACCCACATGTTCAGACCACCAAAGCACATGGGGCTAAGGTACTTCTGTCAAAAGTACATGACGCGTTTTGTTATTTAAGGGGCTGTGATATAAACAAAATTTCTCGAGGAACAAATAGGCTTTCAAGCAAACAGTTTTGGCTTTCTTAAAACTGAGCTTTAAAAACACTTTTAAACTGCTTTAGATTAGGTCAGCTTAGATTAGGAATGGTGGCCATTTTGATACCATATATGTTCATCCACTGAATATGTTAGAACCAAACGGCATGGTTGATAAGGTTATCGTAATGTTGTTAACGGACATGCTCCTAGTTTGATATTTCTGCTCTTCATTAGAGCTAGACATTTGCAAACTGCTTCCTGCTCGTTTTGGTCTCTGCAGCTTCGACAGAGGTCGTTTTAGGCGATGCCCAACCTTCGTGCGTGGGTTCCAACCGGCCAGTGCTCAGTGAGAGTTGCTAAAAGCCGTTTAACGTTAGGTCTGGGTCTTCTTAATGAGTTTCGCGTTCTCTTAGGGTTGTACACGGGCCACATGAGTTTGGATATACGGCAGCCTGCCGCCGTGCGCCACCTTTGGTCCGATTTGTGAAGATTGTGGAGAAATATGTCTGTAAATAAGGTACCGATTGTGAGTAAGATCCGCTCCTCGATCGATACCAATGCGGAAACATCTCTGGCTGCCTCGTCTGCAGCTTCGTTTCCGAGAATATTGCGATGATTGGAGACCCAAACTAAATCTAGATCGGGCTGGCCACTTATTATTACTGATTTTACAAGAGTGTCATACACTCCTTCATTAGTTTCGACCTTGTTGTAAAAGACGCTAAGGTCCTGTTGGCCGCCTGGATATCTGAGAAAATGGCTACGCATTCGCTAGGACGTAAGCCACTACGTACTAAGAGACGGCGGCTTTCAGCTATAGCGAATACTTCTACCTGTAAAACACTTACAAAATCGTGCAGATTCAAAGTAAATGCATGCTTCAACTTCGCGTTCCATTTTGTAGTCCTCGGTGTACAGATGAAGTATCCAGGCAGATGTATCAAGTTCCCCATCGCAGTCGGCTTCCGACGGAGGAATGACCCCAAAGTGTGTCTGAAACTCCTACTTCAGGTCGTATGTCATAGGTAGTCAGGTTCATCTTAGGTGGAAATCGAGAAATTATTGTACTATCCCCTTTCGTTCTTTCTATCATTTCTCTGAGCGTTGTGTGAAAGTCTGTAGGAAATAGGTTGTAATAACATTGAGGGCGTCTGTAGGACAAGTTCTGATTGGCCCCGTGGTCCCGATCCATGCTGCTCTTTGAGTTCTGCCCAGTAAACCGGACTGTAACCTAACGATTAAAACTCCTGGTAGTCAATAACGTAATGTTAGAAATAGGCTTATGGAAGCAAAACGAAGACGCACCTACGTTTGTTCGAGGTACCCGCAGCTGAGGCATTGGCAGGGTATACAGTAAAATGGTATGTAAGCAAACATGAAAATATATATTACCACCTTACCCAGTTAATTGCCGGTCGCAGAAAAGAAGATGATTTTTTTCGTTCTTCATAAGAACTTAAGCCGAAAGAAAGGGAAACAACTACTACTAAATTTTTCCAAGACCCAAAGTAAACAAAATTTGATAGATATAAGTATGGAGTGGCAAAAAATCCCTGACTAAGCTCTCTGATAGGTTGTTAACCTTCCAAATATGAATATCGGGCTGGGTTTTAGCATGGGGTCTTGCTTTGAGGAGGATAGCTAGAGGTCTAGCAAAAGTCTCACAAGTTTTTTACTGGTATAAACAAGCATGACAATGCATGAGAATCCTCTTCCATGCTTTAATGTAACTAGATTTATCAAAAGGCTTAATATGCTGAACGCACCTCTGATGACCGACAACGGCGCGACTCGCCTTCTACTATTGCGGTAGATTTAGGATACCATGCGTTTAAAGAGTCATATTGGAACTGAACCTAGGAAGATGCTGTATTATTACCGCTTTTTAGAACAATGATTAAGATAGATATGTATATCTACTTTAAGTTCTCTGAAGCCGACAGCCGGTAACTTTAATGGATGGCTTGAAATCCCGTCGAAATAGATGGTATATTCGGTATTGTCGTGGAATGCTTCCTTTCTCTAAATGAGATAGCTGAATCATTTCAAAATCACATTGTTTCGGTTGGAGGGTGATGAGATATTGAGATCAACGAGCACACTCGTCACCGCCTACTCTTCCTGCTACTAACGCCAGTGATATACCAGATGTTCGCATTAATACCTGGAGAGTTTTAGTTAGCGAGACATTTCTGAAAATTTGGATGACCGATGCCATGCAGAAACCATCAAACTGTGGTCAAGATTAAGTCCTCAACGTACAGACTCTCTACTAGACCGGAGCAAACCGGAAATGTCTTAAGCAAGGCAGTCCTTATGAGTCACGGTTTAAATGGCTTTAATGCATCGGTGTGGGATCTTCTGTCAGCATGTGGAGGACGATGAAGTTATTTTACATCTCCTATGTAGCTTCCGGAGCACCTCCAGCTCAAGGGTTAGCTGATACCTCTTCGAGGAACTGCTCTACTTAGTTGGCATCGGGTCTATTAATATTAGAAACCTGATGAACTTCATCCTAGCACGAACGGGTTTCAGATGATAGGACTAAGCACAAACGACAAGCAGTATTCCAAAAGGCCCTTAGTAGGTCCTGCATTAAAAAAATTTTTTAACTCCACTTTAAATAAAATCGACAGCATTTCTCTAAATAATTTTCTTCTCCTTGCAGACCACCTCAACAGAAGATGTCCGTGACTTTACACGAGCACTAAAAAACAAATTTAAGAGCCGCAAATATTTCAAAAAGCATCCACGTGTCGGCTACTTGCCGGTGCAAAGTGTGCTTGAGGGTAAGCTACAATTACTCATACAAAACAATAATAAAATTACTAATTAATAAACGTCGATCCTCAACTAGGTGACGCTTTGGAGAGCCCCGCTCCCAGTCCGCAGCACACTACACACACCTTGCAGAATGACATGCACTCGCGCTTGGAGATGTATGCTTCCCGCCTGGCTCAGGTCGAGTACTGTACCGGTTCCAATTCCACACCCGACAGTGATGACGAACATCAGCTAATCGCCCAATATTGCCAAGCGTTGCCAACCAACAACGGCAGCGGACCCAAATCTCCCGTTCAAGTAATGGCAGCCATGGATGCCGAGCAACGCGAAGAGCTTGAAGCGATTATACGCGACCTGGAAGAGGAGAATGCAAATTTGCAAGCAGAATATCAGCAGCTATGCACCAAACAGAATAGTACCACACCTGATGCGGATGGTGGTATGCAACATTCAACATCTGTTATGGGTGGATTAGCGACAGGTGCAAATGCCGGCGGCGGTCAAGGTGAACATGGACAGGTAAGCGTAGAGCAGTAAATTTCAATTAAATCACCAGTTGCTTGTACTTAGTGCATTACTTTACACTTTATTTTTTTTGTTTTGCTTTCAGGATATGATTGCTGAAGCGAAATTGCTGCGCCAGCATAAGGGACGCCTAGAGGCACGCATGCAAATACTAGAGGATCACAATCGTCAACTGGAAGCACAGCTACAGCGATTACGACAGTTGTTGGATGAGCCGAATAGTGGCGCTGTAAATGCCGGCGGCTCAGCGTTGAATTCCAAACCGAATACGTTGCAAACGCGTTCGGTGACTGCGTCGCAATTGAACACCGACTCACCGGCGAAAATGAATCAACAAAATGGCCATTATGAGCAAAACACAAGTGAGTAGGGGGGGGGATTTAATCAATTCTTAAATACGAAGCAATAAACTTGAAATGGCGGTAAAGTTTTTAGAAGTTGCTTACAAAATTTTATTAAACTAAAAAAAATCTTTCTTATACTCCACTATCAAAATACACACGCCCATTTTTAATTTCCTTCTTACTTATGTATATGAAATTTAATCATTTTTTGCAGTCATAATCGCGCTTGAATTCAACCCATTTGATTAACTCTTAGAATATTGTAATTGTTAGCTGTTCTTTGTGCAAGTTTCTAGAACAAGGGTGGCCATTTCATAGGCACGTGTGTCAAATTTTTCTCTTCTGCTTTCACACGAGAAAAACTGCGCTGATTTCACACATACATGCGTATACTCTATAAATCAGTGATGCCAACGATTATGGTTTTGCTGCGATCGTGCTCAATCGATGCGAAAAACTTTCAAGCCATCAAGTCGCTGCAAGACATGGTAAAAGTGTTTAGTATGGAAGGTAGGGCACAATGTTTGGTGTGTCGTGGTTCATGAAGAAAGCGCACGGGTGACAAACTTTTTCGTTAAGCGCGTGTATAGCGCCATTTCTCCTTATTACCAAATATTGAATTAATAAATTATTACCTACATATGCACATAAATAAAAAGATGAATTTAAAATAATGCTAAAAAATCTTTTTTTTTTAGTTCAAAATAAGAAGATTAATACAAATTAATTCAATTATTTACTTTAATTTTAGTTTTAATTATAAAAAGTTAATTCTTTAATATAATCTCTACCTCTCACAATATTTACATAGTAAAAAAAATCCCTTTTTCTTATAATTTGCAACTCCAAATCGTTGACAACACTGTTTGCATCAGACGCGTGAGCAACTTATTCTCTTCATTCTCTCATCGTTTAGCAAAATTGAAATATATTGTGTGAGTTTTGGCCGCCTCTGTTCTAGAATAATAACACTAGTCGACAAGCAATCCGACCTGTGGCAAAATATGAAAAAGTTTAACAGTTTTTGTGATATAGCCAAGATTCGTTTTTTGGAGATCTTAATAAGTGCACACATTCAATTGACTTCATACGCGAATTCAGCGGAAAACTTGACTTTAGAAATTGAGGTAAAATGCCACAGGTCGGATTTTTTTGTGTGTAAACATTGCAATTAATCGTTTCTATTATGTTGCCTTCGTTAGGATGTATAGAGTTTAAATTAAAACATAACCCTTTTAAAACTGGGTACGCTATAAATTTTTTTCCTCTAGAGGTGGCACAAAGCTTTGAAAGCCGTGAAGTGTAGGACCCTGTTAGGTATTACTTCGCTGAATATCTGCGGAATCGTTCCGCTTGACGAAATTTTCTTAGTATATGTATATAGCTGTATGACAAACAACGGACCAATTTTCAATTGACACTCTCATGATATCCACAAAGTTATCAACATTAAGCGGCCTCCCCGCTTTTATGCTCAAATTGTTTCTTTCAAATTCACAAAACTGGTGGCCTAATATAGTAAAACTGCGTTCTTATTTTTTCTCTATGACGTCAGGATTTTTTTTAAAGGACTTTGAAATTTCTAAAATATGATTGAATAAAAAAATTAATCAAAACATTCGGTGCATTGTAGAATAACAATATGGGTATCAAATAAAAGGAAAAATTCTGCAGAATAGAAAAAAAAGTTTTTAAATTTTTTTTTGTGTAAATATAAGAAATTTTTGGGTTTAAGAAAGTATAAGTTTTCTTGTAGACTTTATAACGATACCAATTTATTTAGAAATCGGTTTGTAATTTTTTTGTTTAAAATATTTTTTTTTTTTTGTAAAAAAGGGTATTTTTTGCTATAAAGTGTTTCTTTCTTAATTTTTATATACGAAATATACGAATATGCATACCAGAAGAAAGAGGACTTAATCGCCTTTACAATTATGCCAAATTCTTAAAAATCGGTTAGTAATTTCTTATTTTTTTTTTTTGGAAAAAAATGTGTTTTTCCTTTTAAGTGGTTTTATACCTGAGCGCACTTGTGCACAAGGGTATATTAACTTTGTTCGCATAACGGTTGTTTGTAACAGCCAAAACGAACCGAAATAGATATGGACAAATGTTAACATAAATGATGAGAATGAAAAGAGAAGTCGATAAGGCCATGTCTGTCCGTCCGTCCGTTTTTCTGTCCGTGTACACGATAACTCGAGCTAAAATTTAGACATCTCAACGAAATGTGGTACGTAAGTTGCCCTCCTCCAAGATAGGTTGGTATTGAAAATGGGCGAAATCGGACTGAAACCACGCCCACTTCCCATGTAACAGTATTTTCGAAAAATGCAAAAACTGCGATATTTCAGTAAATATTATATGCAAATTGTTGAAAATTTGTATGTAGAGAAAAATTGTGGTAAAAAATAATACTATTATTAAGAAATTTTTGAAAAATGGGCGTGATCCCGCCCACTTATGATGAAATGCCGTATATAATTAGCCACGTCACTAATCCTTACCAAACTCGGTACTAAGCTTGGGTAGGGTCTAGCTAAGAAACCTGTTGAACATCTTTGAAACCGGGCAATAACCACGCCCACCTGCCGTATAACGGTAATTCACGGTAATACGAAAACTCCGATAACTCAGTAACCACTGGAACTAATTCACTGAAAATCGATGTTCACAATAACAATTTATCAAAAAATTAGAATATTATAAAGTTTTGGTTGATGGGCATGGCGCCGCCCGCTTGTGACCACATATGTGTGTCTCGGTAACCGATTTATCAATTTCTACCAAACTCGTTGCACTTAATAACCTTGGTACGGAAAAGCAACTTGTGAAAATTATTCAAATCGGACTAAAATTATACCCGTTATTATAAAATTATAACGACGATATTTGATAACTGCGCCGGGTATATAAAGCTCGATTGCGCCCGAACTTATACTTCTTTACTTGTTTTTTTTTTTCTTTTAAATTAGGTATGTAGATATATGTTAAGGACTAATATGCACACGACCACATCCTTGAAGTTCATTCTCCTAATTTTATTAGCTTAAAAAAATATTATTAATTAAAAGCGAATTTCCAATAGCTATTCGTTCTAAAAAACTTTCTCTTTCATTTGCACTGGTTTTTTAAATATTTTTTTTTAATTAATCATATCTTTAAAATTTCAAAGTCCTTTAAAAA
>NW_023461145.1:24995-28603 GCF_013731165.1 Rhagoletis pomonella | reverse complement strand
TAGGTGTATGGTGTCAAGTTAGCACTACATACCATTTTTTCTTAAAAAACGAAAGCTACAAATTTTTTCTTTCCACAACAAATTTACAACAAAAACACTACAATTAATGCCGTAGTCAACTTTTCCAATTTTGAAAAGTGTAGTGCTAACTTGACACACGTAAATTAAGTGCTAGTAATGTAATTATTTTTTTCAATTTCTTTGCAAGGAATTGAAAATGTAATTGATTTTTTCGAATTCCATTCCTCAAAGTAATTGGAAAAGTAATCGAAAAATTTATTAAAAAAAGTTTTTACTGTTGAATTGCAATTGCTTTGTTAAATTTCTTGGTTGCTAACTGCCTTGAATAAATAACTTATACCTAAGTAGCAGAGCTGTGAAACTGTGAAATCATTCAAAATTTTAATCATGAAATATTTACGAGTAGGATTTCATTCTTTTTCCTTTTGTCTGGTAGTGTGGCTTATATTTTTTTCAATCTACAATCATTAAACAAAAAAAAATTGATTTCACACAGCAAGGTGGTAAATATCTGAATGAAAAACTGAGAATGCTGAAGTAAACAGAATTCAATACTGAATTAGCTTCCAGATGAATGAACACTTTACTATGTGTGCATTCTCTAAATCAGTGGCAATCAAATTTTATACACTAAGAAAAATATGTAAGTTTAGATGATGGAATAATGAGGTGTATGAACTTTAAAACGATATTGACTTAGTGTCGCGTATCAATGCACAGCGGCCGCGCGGGCTAAGCCATGTCCTGCGAATGGATTCTTATGCTTGGACTCCTCCACTCATGAAACGCAACTTGATTCATATGAACATATTGTACAAATTTATAATTTTGGTTGTTTAAAAACTGAGTACAAAATGTTCCAAGACAATTAGTATCTATATTTTTTTTCTCTAAAAGATTGGAAAATATGCAGAACATGAAGTAATCATGCATAACAACCGTCGAATGATAGCAGCTTTTATTATTCAGTCTATGGTTTATCCACATACATATAATGTCCTTTTTTAAAATACATGTGCCCATTTTCGGGCGGCCACCCTTGACCAGTTTTTATTTGTAAAAAACGATATTTTCATTTCCCAATACCAGGCGCTCATACATGTGAAGTAACAAGTTTTCTATTTCTACGTACACAATTGTTTGTATAAATTTTTAATTTCCAAAATTCTACTTTGTAAAGTTCAAAGGCTTTTAAAAAAAAAAATGAATTTAAAAGTTCTACAAACAAATTTATACGCATAGAAAGCTTGCTACTTCATATCGTCGCTGGAATAATGAAATAGTGTAACATGAAAACGAACTGAAAATCATGATAAAAACATAGCAAGGTAGAACCGTTCTCTCAATTTGTCGGCCATGATTTTTTTTTGAAGTTTGCCAACATTTTAAAATCATATAAAAGTGAAAATAAAAAATTGAAATTGTTCGAAATTGTTGTTGCTTGAGATTGAAAATGAAAATGTGTGTGTGAGTTTGTGAGTACATTTAAAAATTAAATTGTTTGGAAACGTCAAGAATTTTAAAAGTGACTCTCAGCGGTTCTACCTTACTATATTTTTATCTTGCCGAAAATTTTTATAAACCATTACAAATCATACAAATACAATTTCGTTTTTCGGGAATAAATTAGTGAGCCAAAGAGATATTTAAGAAAACTAAAGATTTTTCTAATAGATTAAAGGATTGTCTATCCAATGGTGCAATTATCGAATAATAGTGTATGTGGCATTTACACTGTTTCTTTATTCGAGCGACGATATGTATGAGCGCCTGGTATTGGGAAATAAATATCGCTTTGTACAAATAAAAAATTGGATCGTTACATAAAATTGACCGCAAGTTTACCTATATGCAGTTGGCTTTTAAAAGCATGGACTAAATATGTAAAGCTGTTACGTTCTTTTGGTCATAGGTTAGGCTTTACCAAATTCTAGCAGTGGTGGAAGCAAAACGGTTATTTTCTACTATAAAGATGTTCTTCTAGTGTCGAGGCTCTGTTTTTCAGTGTACTACTGAATGATAAAAGTGTTTGCAATCAACCAAAATTTACAATCACGATGATTGCGAGTGAGTAACATTATTTCCTGCTAGTATTTCATACAAAAAATTATTGCACTTTCACTTAGTTCTTGCAAACTTATTTATTTATCCCTCGTTTTTCATCGTTAGTAGTGTTTTAAGCCGCAAAACAAGCAGAAATTGGCTAGTCTATACTAATATATCTTTTGAAAGCCGTTTTTTTCTGTTCGCAAAGCTCGAGAAAGGCCATATTGTAATTATTTATTTTACCAGTGTAATTTAGTTAAATTTTCAAACAGATGGCAACCCTCCTCAAACATATTTTCGGCAGTAAGCCTTCTTAAAACTCTTTACACCCGATTTACATGATTCAAGTACTTGAAAACAATTCTTGCTCATTCTCTTAAGTGTTTTCTATTTGCTTTTACACGTTTCAATTCTAATTCAAGTTTTTGGTTCTTTAAATGGGAAGCAACGAAAATGCCAAAAGCAAAGCAAGAAAGTTGAAACGACTTGACGGTACAGACGCATGTGTACTCGTCCCTTTTCTTCTCACCCCCTCTCTTCCACATGCGAGCAAAATTGAATTCAATACTTGAACTGTGTAAAAGCAGTCTTAGTTTGACACCCACATGGCAATATTTCATTTATTTTATCAATTTGACTGAGTTAAAATTTTCAAATAGGTGGCAACCCTCGTCAAAAATACTTCCAACAGTTATCTTTCTTAAACCTCTTTAACTTGATACCCATATTGTAATAATTCATTAATTTTATCAATATAATTGGGTTTAAAAATTTTAAAATATGTGGTAACCCTCCAAATTTTTGCGATATCATTGGTTCTGGTATTATACCGAATAATAAAAAAAGAATATTCTAATCGGTTCAGCCGTTCTCGGGTTTTGATGACCGTGACATACGAACACAACATTTTTATATATTTATATAGATATACATAGAAGATGTCCAATGTGTGCTTTCGATTTTAATCTTTGACCACAACAAAAATTCCACATTGTACATTCGTGAATGAACTTTCAGTTTCTCGATTACTTTTACAATTCCTTTGAGTAATTAAAAAAACGAAAGTACTCTTACAATTCCAGGTAATGGAATTGAAAAAAAATCAATTACATTTTCAATTCCTTTCAAAGGAATTGGAAAAAAAATACATTACCAGCACGCATGGTACAAAAAAGAAGGTAGTTTCAACAACCAACTTTTTGATTAAAAAGCAGATTTTTGACAATTGCTCAATTGTTAAAAATTCGAAGCGGCGTTACCCAATTTAAGTTTTTTGGTAGAGGGGATTTTATATCATAAATTTGGGATTATGTATAAAATAGTTTTAATAACATTAACTGTTTAAAAGTAAGTATCTTAAAAATGTTTAAATTTTACACTTAATACGATTACCACTTCCCATTTAGGTTAATTAAATTTTAGTGAACATATGCATATGTATATGTAGGGGTTTTCAAAATTTTTTGTGTCTTTTTGTCATCTGATTATTTTACAATGTATCTAGCCAGGACCTTTACACGTCCATAAACCTAGCTGACCCA
>NW_023461145.1:20352-24895 GCF_013731165.1 Rhagoletis pomonella | reverse complement strand
CGTAGTCAGGGTTGCCATCAACCCATGCGTTCAACACAGTTGCCACAGTGCTCCCCCCAGACTTTACGTCCTAAAACGGACGGGGAGTCTAATCTTACGCCCGAGACGGCCTGTCGTCGGTGGTTCGAAAGTTGGCGTTTGATCTGGTGATGATGTGTGCGACTGGGTTGCGTTTTGTAGCGTCGGCATTGTTGATGTTTGCATCTGTGTTTGCTGCGACTCAATAAATGCCGGCTTCAGTCGGTCTATCGAAACGTTGACGTTGTTCCTGTTTATATTAATGTTAAAATATTTTTGGTTTTTGGAGACCACCTGGTATGGACCGTCATATGGTGGTTGAAACGCCGGCCGGACTTTATCATTGCGCACGAAGACATATGATGCATCCATCAGTTTGCTTGAAACGAATTTCTTCGAAGTATCGTGGTTTGCGGTCTGGATCGGGCGTATCTCCTCCATGATATCAGTGAGCTGTTTCACGAAGTCCGATTGCGGACGCGGAGCTTTGGTTTCGTTGAAAAATTGTCCGGGCAACCGTAAGGTGGTGCCGTAGACGAGCTGTGCAGCTGTTGTACCTATGTCAGGTTTGAAGGCTGTACGTAGTCCCAACAGGACTATTGGTAGGCAATTAATCCAATCCTGCCGTTTGTGACAGGTTATCGCTGTCTTGAGTGAGCGATGCCAGCGCTCTATTATGCCATTCGCTTGCGGATGGTATGCTGTGGTGCGCAGGTGGGTAATGCCGAGTGTTCGTGACAATTCGTTGAATAACTGGGATTCGAACTGTCTCCCCTGATCGCTAGTGATGCGTGCTGGTATGCCGAAGCGTGAGAACCAAACGTTGACAAGTTCTCTGGCTACCGTTTCTGCGGTTATGTCCTTGAGCGGGACTGCTTCTGGCCATCTCGTATATCTGTCTATGATGGTGAGACAGTACTGGTATTCGTTTGATTGCGGGAGTGGGCCGATGAGATCAATGTTGATATGCTCGAACCTGCTCGATGGAAGCGAAATTGTTTGGAGCGGTGCGCGAACGTGTCTGCTGACCTTGGACTGTTGGCAGCTGAGACACCGTTGTACTGCTTCCGAAATGTCTTTGCCCATGTTTGGCCAAACGAAGCGTTCCTTAACGAGCTTTGTAGTTGACCGTACCCCTCCGTGTGATATTGAGTGCATCTTGTTGATAACCTCACTACGATGTCTGTATGGTATGAATGGCCGTACTTCCGCTGTGGAGACGTCACAGTAGATTGTGTGCTCAGTGTTTGGCATACGAAGTTTTTTTAGTTGAAGGGACGTGTTATTGTCGTCGATGAGCTTTTTAAGTTCCGGGCAACTTGTCTGGTCCTCGGCGATTCGCTGATAGTCGATTTTTGTTGTCTCTAACATCTCAATGCGGGAGAGTGTATCTGCTGTCGTGTTCTCGATGCCGGCGACGTGTGTGATATTCGTCGTGAATTGACTGATGTAGTCTAACTGTCGCAGCTGTCGCGGTGATGCTCGATCGTGCTTTTGTCCAAAAGCGTATATTAACGGCTTGTGGTCCGTGCGAACCTCAAAGGGCCTACCTTCAAGCATTCCACGGAAGTGCTTAATGGACAAATACACTGCGAGTAGCTCACGGTCGTAGGTACTATACCTCTGTTGCGTTTCGGTAAGTTTGATGCTGAAAAATGCCAGAGGTTGAAACTCATTCTCAACGGTTTGGTGAAGGGCTGCACCGATAGCGGTATCACTTGCGTCTGTGCTCAGCGATATTTGAGCGTTCGGTGCTGGGTGGGCCAGCAGTGTTGCGTTTGCGAGTGCCTTCTTGCATTCGTTGAAATGGTGGATGGTGTTGTCCGTCCATTGAATTCGAGTTGTGTCGTTTTTTCTGTTCCCCGGGATTAATCTCACGAGCGGCATTTGATGACGTACGGCGTTTGGCAAAAAACGACGGTAAAAATTGATCATTGCCAAAAATCGACGCAATTCTTTGGCGACTTCGGGCAATGGAAAATCGTTGATGACTTGGACTTTCTCCGGTAGCGGTTTGATGCCTTGCGTCGTGACCACGTGTCCAAGGAACTCGATTTGTGCTTGTGCGAATTTGCATTTAGCCAGGTTGATTGTGAGATGAAACTGTTTAAGGCGCTCGAAGACCTGCCGCAGGTGTTGTTTGTGTTGTTCGATGCCTTCGGAGGCTACGCATACATCGTCGATATATACAAAAACGAATTCAAGACCTCGAAAAACTGCATGCATGAACCTCTGAAACGTCTGTGCCGCGTTGCACAACCCAAACGTCATATGGGTGAATTCGAATAATCCAAACGGCGTGGTTATTGCCGTTTTAGGGATGTCGCTAGACTCGATAGGAATTTGGTGGTACGCTCGATTGAGGTCAATTTTGCTGAAAACGTTTTTGTTGTGTAAAAAGTGCGTGAAGTCCTGTATGTGTGGGAGCGGGTAACGATCCGGTACGGTCTGAGCGTTAAGAGCGCGGTAATCGCCGCACGGTCGCCACTCGCCATTTGATTTTCTTACTAGGTGTAGCGGAGAAGCGTATGAGCTTTTCGAAGGGCGACATATCCCGAGCCGAGATAAAAATTCGAATTCTTCTTTTGCCGCTTTCAGCTTATCTGGTGTGAGACGTCTGGGTCGCGCAAACACAGGGGGGTCCTCGAGTTTCGATGCAATGTGTCACTCCCGTCTGACGCGCGGAAGGAGCTGCTGCGTACGCGTTCGTAATTTCATCGTATTCTCGAAGTAGATTTTTGATTTCGATGGGTAGTGTCTGTGGGCTGGTGGTCGTTGATGTGAAGCTACAGATGTCTGGGTGGCAGGAGGTCGAATTTTTGTCTAGCAGCGTCGAACTCGCAACATCGATTATTAAATTGAAGTGTCGGAGGAAGTCGATTCCGATGATGGCATATTTCGTTTCCGCTACAACGAAGTGCCATGTAAATTTTCGCTGGAGGCCTAGGTCGATCGTACGACGTCTTGTGCCGTACGTTTTGATGGTCGTTCCATTTGCGGCGTAAAGGGGGCTGCTTCGAGATTTGGAAAGCCGACAGGCTCGAGTTGGCGGAACAACCGATACCTCTGCTCCCGTGTCTATCAAGAAGGATTGCTCTGAATTTCTATCTGCGATAAAGAAACGTTTGTATTTCGTAAATTCTGAAATTTTTACCTCGAGTTCAGACTGCGACTTGTTGCTCGATGATGTTTTACTGCCGGAACTATCGAGCGTAAAAGTTTCGGCAACATTTAGTTTTTTGCTGAGTCGGTTTTTTTGGTTGGAAAGTCGCATGGGCTTCGGCATTTACGGGCTTGTGTCCCATATTCGCGGTGGTACCAGCAGGTCGGATTTTGTTGTACGTTGGTGGTGCGGTGCGGAGTGCTTGCACGTTTAGGGTTGGTTTGCGAACGCTCACGTTGTCGACTACGGTCCTGCAGCATGAGTCGGTTTAACTTGCTGTTGATGCTTTCTAGGATCGTGTCCTGTTTTTCGATCCGTTTTTGGAGCACATCCACTTTGTTGATAGGCGTTTCAATGGCATTGATTGTTGGTCCTCTTGGTGCTGTCGAGGCTGAGTCGCGGCTTAGTGCGTCGAGTACTGCATCGGCGGTGATGGCTAGCTGATGTAACGGCGTGCCTGGCTGAGCTTGGAGCATGCCGGCGATAACGGCACGTGCGGATTCTGGTAACTGTTTAAGCCAGTATTGCTGTATAACAGACTCATCCTTTGTTGCGTTCGTCCGTTGCATTTGGCTCAGTAAATGGCTAGGCTTACCGTCGCCTAGCTGTATCCCCGTGAGTTTGTCGAGCCGGGCCATCGCTGAGTCGCTAAACTTGTTTATTATGGCATTTTTGAGTGTGGTGTACGGTGCGGTTGTTGGTGGGTTGCGCACCAATTCGAACACCTGGTCAAGGATGTAGTCGTCGGCGTGGGCAATAACGGCTGTGTACTTGTCTTTTTCCTTGCGTACCCCAAAGCCGTGTAACTCGAACCATGCGTCTACTTTTATGAACCACGATTCAATGTTATATTTTGAGTTTAGCTTCGGGAACGGTAATTTACCGAATACCGCGTTGATTTGAGGTCTGTCGCTGTCTGCGCCTGCGTTAATGCAGGCGCCGCTGCCGCCGCCGGCTGCGTTGCCGTCGTCGTTTACGACTTCCTCGACGCTTTTATCGTTTTCGTCGACGCTCATCTTACTGGTTGAATTATATGTACGTATGTGTCGCCGTTGTCCGCTACTTTTGATCGCACCACTATAACGGTTAGCGGTTGTTTGCTGGCGTGGTGCCTACTCGTAACTGGCACTGTACCAAGAATTTTGGAGGTGATCTGAATGTCACGACTATCTCCAAAATTTGTACCACACCACCACACCAGAATGTGGCTTTATGTTTTGGACGGATGGTTCTTCCAACGTTGCGCGGAGGTACCCTTATGGCTGCCCGCTTCGATGCTGGACTCACTATCTCCTTTATTTTTCGGGGTCACCAGTGTGGAAGATAATAAAACCCAGTTTATTACTCTAAAATTTACTTGTA